>NC_058064.1:15222500-15412500 GCF_020085105.1 Siniperca chuatsi
CCTAATTTTACTTATGTGTAAGACCAAAAGTATTAGCAGCATGAGAAGGCAGTGGAATAGCTCTTGTCAGTTCATTATAATTACTAATGTATTACCGTGTGAGCAGCATTTTAATGTTTTAGCTGGTCAAGGTATAGCTAAGGTTAGAGAAAGATCATGGTTTCAGTTAAATGTTGATAAACACATCGTTTCTTGCATGTACAAAACAAACAAAACAGAGACCCACTCATAAAAACACTGCTCCATAGCACCACTAGTGGTCAAAAACTCCACAGGGTACCCTTAACGTTGAACCATATAAACACAGAACCAAGGACACACGGCATCATTTAAACAAAGCACCCGAAATCAGCCGGGCCAATGCCATCCTACAGACCTTCCTCACATTTTGACTTTTCATAGCAGGAAAAGCACAGGTGTAACTATTATCAATGATAACTCTGTTCCATCTCGGTGTGTCAATGCTAGAAATTCAACAAAACAAGCCAAAACACTCTGTTTCTTTTTACGCATGGCTGAATTGGACTGACTGGCATATGTCAATGTGTGATCAAAGTGCATTGGTAAAGGGCACTTTAATCACATACTCCCTGGTCTGAATATCTGCTTTTGTGATTGACGAATAAGAGCATGCAGAGGCAATCCAGTTTTATCCATTTTCTGTGGTTGTAAAAAATACGTGCATTTGATCTTTTTCTCCACACCTTCTCGCTTTCTCTCATTACACTCACAAATTCTCACTTTAGTGTGCATCCATTTCTTTTGCACTTTATTTTTATTTAATTTAACTTCCCACTCGCTGACACCCTATTCTTCCTTACTGAGCTTAGAATCTGTTATCCAATTAAGCTGCACTATTGCCTGTCATCTATTTTTCTTCTTTCTTCCTTTGAGGTGTGTTCCCTTTCTTCAATCTCACCTACAGAATTAGTACTTTTCTTTTCCTGCATTATCCTTTTATATGTGGAAAAGAAAAACTCCCACCTGCACACACACATGGCAGATGCTGTCACACATTAACACACAAATATACAACAACAACAAACTTTCCCCGTGTATGCCCATCTTTCCACCCTTCACATCACATGGGCCAATGAAAGTGGAGTAAACCAAAGCAATCCAGAGCAGCCAGGCATCTTCTCCTCTTAAGGACTGTATTAACCTTTCCACAGATGTCAGTATATAATAGGTGGTAGCTTGTGCTGCACACTGGAATTTGTCTTGGATAGGGTGCAGGGGTCCTCCTGCTAAATGCCACCAGTAATGAAGCAGCTCTCTGTGCCTGTGCTTTCTCTAATCTGCAGTTAATGTCCCTCTAGAGTATATGTATAAAAAGTGTGTGTGTGTGTGTGTGTGTGTACCTTATGTGGTTGTGAAGACTGTAGAAAGACAACAGTGTGTGAATTTTGTGTCTGTGCTGAGGGGGATAGGATGAATATATTAATGTGGGTCATCAAACTGAGTTTATATACTGCGGGTGGCTTCTGAAAAGTTATGTTAATGTCAGTGTTGGAATTTGTGTAGTACCTACACAGTGGGTAGTAAAGTAACTTAACCTTTCTCAGTTGCTTGGTCAGTTATTAGTTAATTTTTCAAACTTTTTTTTTGGTAATATAATGAGGCATTAGACTATTTCTTAAAAAATATGTAAAGTTATCCAGCCAAACAAATTAAATGTACAATATTTCTGCATGTGCTCATATTTTATACTATGATTTTCATGTTAGCTTTTAGCTATGCTAGCTGTGTGGCTGCAGGGATGTCAATGTTGGTCTGTTGATCGGCCAGTTCAACTTATTGATCTAGACTCAAATATCTCAACAACTATTGGATGGATTGCCACATAATTTTGTACAGTTAATCTTGGTGCCCAGAGGATGAATCCTCCTGACTTTGGTGATCCCCTGACTTTTTATCTAGCACCCCCAGCAGGTACTCTACTTGATGGATAGGCACAAAATATTGTACAGACGTCCATGATTATTAGATGTATCCTAATAACTTGGTGATCTGACTTTTTCTGTAGTGCTACCATGTTACGACTATAGTGCTGTGGGTGTGTTTGTGTGTGTGCTAACCCCCCCCTCCCCCCGTCTTCTCTCCAGGTTCCGCCTTTAACCTCATTACCTGTAGTGAGTGGTGGATCACACCTGAATCCACTCTTCATTAAGACTTGAAAGGCTGGGGAGAGCTGCTGATGAGTGCCAGTGGGTCAGACTGCAGCTTATGTGTTGTGCGGTTAACCAGACTCGAGGTTGTTGTTATACCATGACTGAAGGAAGGGTGGTAAATTTTAATTGCGGATCTTGTTTTGATTTAAGTTTAACCTTGTCTGTCGTTTCTTTTATAGGCGGACTGGCTCTTCTGTTTGAAGACGCACATTTTTAAAATAAAATTTCATTTCACCATGAGGTTGACTTCTGTGGTTTTGAGTGAAATGCCTCCACAATTATCAGATGGATTGCCATGAAATTTGGTACAGAAATGCGTGGTCCCATCGGGATGAAATGCAATAATTTTGACGACTTTGTCCAATACTTTGAAAGCGTTAAACTAATTTGATTAACGTGGTAAACATTATACCTGCTAAACATCAGCATGTTATCATTATCATTCCCATTCCCAAATCATTCCCAAATCATCCCATTTCCTGACATCTAATTTCTTTCATCAGATTTAAACTCTACTCAGGCCACTACTATGATCTGGCATCTCTTCACTACTCTCAATCTGCATGCACCTCTGTTTCATCTTCAACGTTCCCCTTTGCCATACAATAAGGGGGTGAATCGATTTGGTTTTCAGCCCTCGCCTCCGCATTATAACTCACTGGATCATTATTGATTCTGCAGAGCTCTGAATCAAGAATATATAGTCTCTGGTCATGTGCTCAAACACTTCTGAAGCCAGTTTGGTTGCGTTATTGTCAGCTGGTTGGGTGGATGGTTGGTTGATTGAGAAGGGGACAGACAAGTTATTCATAAAATCATAATCATTGGGATCAAGAATAGACTAAATATGGTGATGCTACCCAGTATAACCATGATTTTCTAAAAAGCCAACATGCAAGAAAAAAAATGAATTAAGACCTTAACTTCTTGTATTACAAAAATTACTGTGAATTTTTTTTTTCTTATTTGGACAAATAAGGGGAGACCACACAAGCTGTAACTAAAAAGAAGTTTATTTCACATAACTAAAAAAAGGGAAATCAACGCAAAGACAAACTAAATACAACAAAAGCAAATAGGGTGGAAGCCAGGGGGAGAGAAACTGGCTGACTGCCACCAGTTTATATAGTCTTGCAGCCAGACCAGGTTAGCTGAATCTCCCTGATGATCCGACTCCACCATGACGCTACTGGAGGGCGAGGCCTCCTCAGAGAGTTGTTACACATCATTTAGTGGCCATTAGATGAACTGCATCTTGAGGCACTCCTGCATTGCCTTCACCACTCAGCCGTGGTAGCAGCCACTTGGGATGACCAAAAACTGAGTGCATTTTTTATGATTCCAGCTGTGTCAAGCATGCAGAACAACTCGGGGGGGTTGGAAGGTTTCAGCGCTAAATCAAAGGCATGTGATTCTGGGGTAATTCTGAAATGGTAATCACTTGCACAGCTTGATATGAAACAGAAAAAAATTGTAAATTTAACTTAAATTAAACTCCTTTTTCTAACTCCTTTTTTGGGAGGAGTTCCTCAAAATGTAAAACCTATTGAGGACATTTCATTATATGGATAGGTGTTATATATGACATTATACGGATAAATGTTGTCTCACATGTTTGTGACCAGTACCCCTGGGGAGCCACAAAAGAACAGTAAGAATATCTGGTGAAGGTCTTTTCATTATCAACCACTCTCTCCTCTCACTGTCCTGCTCCCTGGCCACTAAGATCCATCGACCAGCCAGAGAAGAGGAGAGGACCCTGCGGGCCTGACGGCGCACCGCATAGACACTAAATAGACCAATGCTGCTTCATGAAAGGAGCATCTGCCCCAGAAATACAACACAAAAACATATTGTTCATAATTACAGTATGGTGTCGTAAGATTTCAAAAAGTTCAAAAGGCATGATCCAAGCTTGAAATATAGTGATTGTATAAGAACCTTGAATTAAAACCTGCCCTAAACTGCAAATAGCATAGTGTACAATGAGTCATACACAGAAGTGCTTAATGTGCAAGATTTTCATGTAAATAAATGTAGGTTTATCACTGTGGAAAAACAGCAAAGAATCGAACTAGAAACAAATAGAAGGTGAACGTGATAGGATGAGCAGTGATAGGAACCACAGCTCAATAGACAAAGATTAGAGTGCTACAGCACCTACAGCAATTTAACAATTTGACACTGTTGTTTAACAAGTTTATAAACTTCCTTTAACATTTTTTGACTGAAATTCAAAACCACAGGCTGCTGCATTTACATAATGTTTAAGGGCAAAAAACTGCAGTAAATAATAATGTTAAATTAGTTTAGAATGGAGCATTATGTCATTCCACTTTTTTACAAGTTGGCATTACAGCGTGTCTCATATTTTGGCTTAATCTGTGAGGTTCAGAAATATGCAGGTTCAGGATTGTAAGGTCATCAGAAGAAGATCTAACAGGCATCAGTAGCATTCCTTTATAATGATCTCACTTTAAATAAGATACATGGCATCTGGAATGACCAAATTCGCCCCCCTCACAAGGCTTTTGATTTGCGCCACAGGGGCAGAATATTGCAACGTAAGATTAAAACTGCAAGACTTAAGGAATCCTTCACTGTGCTCACAGTGTTTAACAACCGCAGCCATCTAGTTGTTGAGACAGTTCACTGAAAACCTCAACCTGCTGGTAGCACTAGTGGAAAAGTCAGAGGATCGCCAAAGTCATTTCCACCTAGTTCATCATCTGGGAACCATGAATGTCTGTTTTTTTTGTGCCATTCCATCTAGTAGATGTTGAGATATTTCACTGGATAAGTGACAGGTTTGATCTGCTGGTGGCCCTAGATGAAAAGTCAGGGGATCACCAAAGTCAGTGGGATTCATCCTCTGGGAATTATGAATATCTGTGCACAATTTAGTGGTGGACCAACCGACATTGCCATCCATAGAGCCATTCCACTAGCATGGCTAATTAAAAAAGCTACATTTAACAGAACAGGAGTAGTTTATGCCTCTGTTGCACAATAAGAGCAATCTTTAAGATGCAAAACTGAAGATGTAAAAGATGTACATTCAACCTGTAACAAGACACAATACAATTTGCTGAGTGTCAAGAACTCCTATATGATTTCTTAATTGGGCAAAATAAGAGTAGAAGGGAACAGCACTGTGCAATTAGTGATTGCACCTCCGCCATCACCTGCTACCTCCAATATACAATAGCATGAGAAAGAGAGAGTGAGAAATAACGAGACACACTGAGAAGAGCAAGAGAGAACACCCTCCTTCAGTCTCTAAATATACAATTAAAGACTGCAGGATCATGTTATATTACAGTACAGTCAGAGTATCTACGTAGAGAAATGTAGCAGATGCAAGAGTTCACTGGCAGGGCAGCAGAAACTGTCAGTTCAGGAACACAGGAAGCACGGAAAGGCCACAGTCTGGCTCTACATGCCAACCCAGGCTGTGATGTCCACATGGACTTGTTTCTTTTCCTCCTGGCTTCTCTGAGGTGAAAATTTCTCAGTTCAGTCGGTCAGAGCTGCACAGTCAATCCTCATCTGCCTTTGTTAGCAGAAACATTTTTATTTTTCCCTATGTAGCGTACTTACTAAATAATACTTCAACAGCTCTTTCATATTTTATTGCTCTCTATTATGATCTTATATAATTTTCCATTTCTCTCCAGTGATTATTTCATGGTCATGCTTTTAATGATATGCTTTATTTAAAAAAAAATACACAAATGAATAAATCAATCCATCAATGAATAGATCAAATAAAAACATAATTTCAAGTGGGAAAAACATTTTATAGTTAGATGAATTAAGAATATGGAAAATGATTTTATTTAGGGGGTTTTCTCATTTACTTTACTTACTTTACAGCTGTATGATGACTTTATGTTACATGCTTCATTAGTTTAACATTTTGGTCATAAATGTTACCTGCTAATCGTAATTCCTGGACAACCTCAATGAAATCATCGATGTCTCAAATTTGTCTTAATGTCATGCCATTGTTTAAAGAATTAGTTCGACATTTTTTTATTTTCTTGCAGAGAGTTAGATGAGAAAATCGATACTACTAACATCTGTTAGCTAAATATCAAGCTAGAGCCAGTAGGCAATTAGCGTAGCATAAAAACTTGAAGCAGAAGGAAACAGCTAGCCTGGCCTTTCTAGTATGGATTATACAAGCAAGAAATAACATGTTAAGAGGGGCTGGTAGGCATCTTTTTTAACTTTGGAGAGAGCAAGGCTAGCTGTTTCCCCCTACTTCCAGCATTTGTGCTAAGCTAAGCTAGCTGTCTCCAGGCTGTAGCTTCATAGAGTGGTATCAATTCTCATCTCTCCCTCAAAACTTTCCATTTAAATACAATTTTTTTTCCCACATTTAATTTATTTAAATGGGTGCCTCAGTTTTGTCTTAATGTAGTGCAATTTTTTAAAGGAATAGTAAGGACATTATAAGTGAAAAGCTCATTCACGTTCTTGCCAAAAGTTAGATCAATACCACACATCTGTACACTAAATATGAAGCTAGAGCTAGCAGGCGATTAGCTTAGTTTAGCATAAAGACTGGAAGCAGGAGGAACAGCTAACCTGGCGTTTTTAGGAGGAGGAGGTATGGATTAAACAAACGAGATATAACAATCTTAATTAGTAGGCTTTAGTAGGTGGCTTTTTTCAACTTTGGAGAGAGCTAGGCTAGCTGTTTCTCCCTGTTTCCAGCCTTTATGCTAACTTAAGCTACAGTAAGCTAATTGGCTGCTGGTTCTAGCTTCATATTTAGCCTACAGACCATACCTGCCAACACTCCCGTTTTTCCCGGGTTTCTCCCGTATTTCAAGGCCATCTCCCAGCACCCTCCTGTTTTGTTTTTTCTTCCAGGAAACTCCCATAATTTGCATGGCCCTCAATCTTTATCATGAATAACTGTCATACACGGATCCAAGTTTTGGATGTTTATCTGACGTCACCTAAGTTACATTCGGACAGCACTACAAAATGGCAAACTCACTATATAGTGGACTATATAGTAAGTAGTGATTTCGGACAGCCTATGAAACACAATCCACACACCACATACAATTTCAACCCATCTGTCACCATTGATATTCTTGTAAAGAATAGGCCTACGGGACATGACATGCAGATATTCCACATTTATTCTTGTGCACATGAATGATAATAGAAAATCAGCCTTGCTAATCAGATTCCACCTGTGGAAATCAGATATCAAATGCCTGTCCAATTAATTTTCTTCAGCACCTGGATGTGGACAAGATAGCGCTGACAGCTATCCAACTTCCCTGTTAGTGAATGATCTCTCTGACCACGAGTTAACCCTGACCACCAAACACCAAACTTGCCCTTTAGTACATGTTGTGGGGATATGAATAACCTCAGTGGAAAAGACTCACCAGCTTGAATGCAGTGAAATCTTGACAGGGAAAGACATGAACAGCATCCTCCCTCCAGTCTCTCAGCAGCTTGTATCAAGGTAAGAAAGGCAACAAACTTCCTTGTCAGCATGAGTGGAGCAGCACTCTGGCCAGCAGCACAAACCTGCTGTCGCACGGGGTAGCTCACAGCTGTGAATGTGTTCAACAGCATTTAGCATGGTACTGCTGAAAAAGAGAAATTGTGCTCAAACAAACCAGTATTAGGGGGTGGGGGGGTACAAGAAAAAGTAGTTGATTTTCCCCCAACTGCCAGCCTGTCCATTATTCCTGTCCTGTGGCAATGAAGGGAAGCCAGCTGGCTAGAGACCTCAACAATAAACAAACACAACATTGTCTAGCTCGAACAAACAACCTGCAGTTTCCCCAGAGCCAGCCTCTCCTCCCCAGCGATGATGAATATTCCGTCTCACGCACGCAGTCATATTTTTCGGTTGGCTGTGGCGGGTTTTTTGGCTGCAGGGCCGGATATTGATAAAGCTGGAACAGGATTTTCTGCACTGTATAATGTGGCTATCGCTCAGTAGTGTGTGAGGAATGCTCTGCGCTGCTGTGGATATAGATATCCAACCTCCGGCTTTGACACACAGGGTGACTGAGGTTTATGTGTAAACAGTGAGCAAGAGGACTGTGTGTGTGTGTGCATGTGTGTGGGTTTGTGTGTCACTCAGTAATCACTAATCTCATGCTGTCTCTGACCTCTGAGCTGTCCTGTGAAAGACATGTGTGTACTGTATGCCGTTCACATTTACACACAACAAACACAACACACAGACCAGCTCACACTGTTCTATTTGAGCTATTTACCCATTTAATCCCAGTGTGTGTGCTGCGCTCCATTTCATCTGGCAGTAATGAGCTGTGGCTGGAACCTGCTGTGTGTGTGTCTGTGTGTGTGTGTGTGTGTGTGTGTGTGTGTGCGCGCGTGTGATCTAAATGCATCCTGCAGTGAGGTCTATACTGTAAACCATGTCGAGTCACCCAGCACAGCTCAGCATAGTGGCACCTAACTGTGGTGTGTGTTTGTATAGTAAGAGGCCCACTTTTTAGCACTCCTCCCACGCCTCATTGAGTCCATAAAAATGTATGCATCCATGCACAACTACACAAATGCACACACACACTTACAGTACACACACAATGTTCCGCCTTTATTATTTCAGGAGGACGGAGGCTACCCTTACTGCTGAAAGAACATTGCTTTTGCTGCTGGAGGTTAGTAGCAGTAAATAAATATAATTACTGTATAACGCAACATTTTCACCCAAAGCACAAACTAAAGTACTATAGGGCTAATGTTCTGTAATAGTGCTTCTTTCATTATTAAGTCTCTAATGCTGCAGTCAACAGGTTTCCAACTGAAACATGAAGCAAAATTGGCCCAAACTTCAAGAGCTATAAAAAGAGTAATACGCCAAAACTTACTATCCAAAAACCCCAAAGAATGGTGCTGAGATTTGGAAGAATGCTCTTTATAGATTTGAATAGGGATGTATAATAGGTACAGCTCAAACAGCCTGGAAAATCACACAAAGAAAAGTGCTGTAGTAACACACCATTTTTAGTACTTTGACCCTCGTATTGTCTAATTCTGAGAACAGTTATGTTCTAAGTGAAAATGTACTGCAAGTTAAATGCTGAGGGCAGGTGCAGTGCAGCAAACTTTATCAATACAGTACTCTGAAATACCAGCAGAAAGCTGCAAACTTCTACAAAGTCCTTTGGGGGTTGTTGTTTAGGAAGGAAACATGTTTTTCAGACGCTAACGTTAATCCTTTATCAGAAAACAATGAGTCTGGCACCAGTAATTCTCTGTCTGAATCTGTGTATAGGCAAAAAAAGACAGAGGCGACAATGGTTCCACAAAATACTTGAAGGCAGGAAAGTTCATTATGAATCCCATGAGCTCTTTCAAGAGCGGAAGCAGGATGAATCTAGGTTCACCTGGGACTTAATGCTAGCAAACCAGGATAGTAGCATACACACTCATGATGTTATCCAGCCCATACACCTCAACACTTTCGCAATCCAATGTTTGAACCAGGATTGGTTTGGAGGGGGTCATATGGTGTTGGGACTCCACAGATGAATTCATTCATTTGGGTGATATTTTAACTGAACTTTTGTTAGGAGACTGCATTCCCACAATCCTGAGATCCATTGAATGCAGCATTGGCTTGACCTGTGACCCGGATGTCACAAGGTCAATAAAAAGGTCAGCAATC
The DNA here is from genome assembly GCF_020085105.1 of Siniperca chuatsi. Taxonomy (NCBI): domain Eukaryota; kingdom Metazoa; phylum Chordata; class Actinopteri; order Centrarchiformes; family Sinipercidae; genus Siniperca; species Siniperca chuatsi. The sequence goes on from NC_058064.1 coordinate 15,232,350, forward strand.
ATTTGTTCTCTCTCTTTCTCCTGGAATTCTTCACTGCAGCCCACTGCCATGGCTGTCTCCCTCTCAGTGTGGCCTGCTCACCAGCAGACACCCACCTGAACACTCTCCTCTTGGCCTCACCGTGTAATCTACTCAGAGCAGAACCACGCAGCACAACTGAAGTCCCCTCATCTACCTAAGTGCTGCGAAGGCCTCTTAGATCTCTGCAACAAAGTTTAGTGCAAACAGCTGCCACACACAAAGCCTGCCAGCTAACTTCACATGCTAACAGGAGCACGAAGCAAGTTAACGCCGAGCTGTTAACTCTGTAAGGACAACCACAGACGGAGCGACCGGCTTCCTCTGACCTCTACAAGCGGACACTGCACAGCAAAAGACGCTTCCACAGCGAAACCACAATTTCACTATGACGTGCTGGTCAAACAAAGGAGTACCTTCAGTGGAAGACTCATCCCCCCAAAAAGCACCACAGAGCACCACAGGAAGTCATTCCTGCCTGTGGCCATCAAACTCTTTAACTCCTCCCTCTAAGTGTTAGTCTGTATGACCCTAAGTCATTAAACTGGACATTGATCATTACATCTCTACAACAGTTGACACAATTTTGCAACATTCTGTGTTAATACTCCTGTGCAATATACTCTTTTCAGTTTAAAATTCCCTATTTATTGATATTGATATTTATTCATACCTCTATAACTGCTGTGCAATATCCTCCGTCTCATTATAATTTTAATAATCTACACTTAACTTGGCAGTTCATGCACTATTACCTTATACCATATTATTATCATCAACCAGTAAACCCACTTTGTACTTCACACTTATTTTATTTTTTACTTATACCCACTTGGTACTTTATTTTCTGACCTGTATTATAGTGTATTATATTTTTTGCTTAGTACTTCTATTCCTGTGTGCACTGACGTGATAGTGAGCTGCTGTAGCAAAAGAGTTTCCCCTCGGGGATCAATAAAGTATTTCTGATTCTGAATTCTTCCCAGCTTGGCACGTCTACAACAGACTGCCAGCTAACAGCAGCACCAAAGCCACCTCTCTTTCCCTCCCACGGACGGGTAACGTAACAACTGGGCATAGCATAGAGTAACAGTGTACTTGGCTAAGCACAGAACTGTTTAGTTAATGATGTACATGAACAAATGTGTTTTTCTGAGGTTTTGTTGTTGTGACGTGTTTATCTGTTAGGTTAATTTGGTTTCCACATGCTAAGTTGATGTTAGTTTATGTTATGCTCCATACAGAGTCTTTGCATGCTAACTAACTCCTTTTAACTTGGCACTGTTATGCTAAACAGATCATACATATACACTTCTAATTTGGCCACACCAAGACAACCACATACGGCGGAGAGAAACTTTGAAGCTACCGTTGCACATGTTCCTTTGTTTCTAACCACGTGGGTTAATGCTCGTGCATGCGAGATGTGCGGAGGCAGAACAAAGAAACATACACACATTCCTTTTGGCATGCACCCATACCTGCTTTGTTTATCTTTTTAAATAAATGTATAATTATGCTGGTTTCTTTAATGTTGCACATAAATGAGTAATTTGACAACCTCTTCTATGTTGAACTCCAAATCCTTCAGCCTACTAGCTATTGGTGGTAATTTTGGTTATAGTTATTAATTTAATTATTCATATGAGTTCCAAATTGATAGTTTAGTGTATTTTATGAGACTCAATCAATTTTCATTTCTCTTCTTTAAGAAGAGTGGTGCCCTGGAAGACTTTATTAATTAAAGTTATTTATGATTATCTTTGATAATTCTGAGCCATAATTAATTGATCGCACCTACACAAGTGGGTGACCCCCTTTAAACACTGTAAATCCCAACAATGGATTATAATAAATGAATGATTCACCAAAAATTAATTTAAGTCCACAACTGAAACTTCATTGGTACAGCAAGTAACAAACCATAAAGATGGAATTTAATTTTTAAATTATTAGATTGTTCACATTAACAGGTAAACTGGCTTCCTATATACAGTAGATTCAGGGATTCCCCCCACACAGGAAGTAGTTCAGGCCGGATAGAAGAAGGTTAGTGTGGGAGCTACAAACTAATATTAAAATGCTGTAAACATATTTTGCAGTTTGGATACATCATGAATGATGTGATAAATGTTGATACAGCTTATAAAATCAAACAAGACTAAGAGTCTACAGCCATGCCAACAGCTCTGTGAGGCTTTGTACTAAATGCTAACATCAGCAGGCTTACATGGTCACAATGACAATCCTAACATGCTGTTGCTAAGCAGGTATAGTTTTCACCATTTTCACCATCTTAGTTTAGCGTTGTAGCATGTTAACATTTGCAAATTAGCATGAAAAACAAAGTACAGCTGAGGCTAATGTGAAATGCCATTAGTGGCAGGTATTTGGTCTTAAATCAAAGTACTGGACAAAATGAAATTTTGACCTGAATATGGCACTATGTCAGGGGATCACTAAAGTTACAATTCATCCTGCAGGAACATGAATGTGTGTACCAAATTTCATGGTAATTCATCCAATAGCTGTTGAGACATTTCACTTAAAATGAAAATTGTGAACCTCACAGTGGCACTAGAGGAAAAGTCAGGGGATAACCAGTGTCAGTAGGATTCATCCTCAGGGAAACATGAATGTCTCTACAAAATTTCATCGCAGTCCATCCACAAGTTGTTGAGGTATTTCATTCTGGACCAAAGTGGCCGACCAACACTAGTGTGACTAAAAACTATAGCCTCTTACATGCAATAACAAGAGAAAGCAGAGTAGAAACTGCAGCAGTTCAGGTCTCAGGTGAACACCTTGCACACTGTAAACTGTAACATGAGGACCACCGCCTGTCATCTGCCAGGAACAACACTATTGTAAGTGATTTTGAGTGAACAAGCATGTGTTTGGGTTTTATTTGCCCTTTCTAACCTTGACTCCAACATGCCCTTTGTGCTTCACATTCATAATGCAGCTCATGTTCTCTAATGACGAACATGTAGATCTAATGTAGCACAGCAGTGGCCTTGGACCAAATAAATATTTAATAACATATTACACTTAATGGCTGACTGGCTGCTCGCTGATGAGCTACTGGAACGCATTGCATAACGAGCTGTTAGCTGAGCCCTCACTTCTTCTCTGCTCTGATCACCCAGACTAAAACCATTGCATTATGCATGAAAGGGTGCAATGAGAAGCTGCAAATTGCTCCAAAACAGACATGTTGCTTTACTAATGGCTGGATTTATGACGCTTAATGGTGTCCATGCTATCTGCGGTCACTCTTTGAATGGGTAATATGTAAAAATAGAATTGCAGAAATAATGAAAAATATAGAATGACAAATTATCTTGATTTTTCTGTATAAAATAGCTGTTCTCAAAAAATACATCTGGAATTGAAGACTTTGATTCCACCATTTGACAGTTTAAACAAATGAATATTTTTATGCAAAAACATGTTTTTATGAGTTTCCTTGGAGTTTAGTCGTCTCTGTGAGGTTGCCAGGCAACCAGCGGATTAAATGAATGAGAAATAACATGTAATTAGTAAGACTTAGAGGTGCTGGTAGGCTTTTTTAGCTTTTGACAGAGCCAGGCTAGCTGTTTCCCCATTTCCAGTCTTTGTGCTAAGCTAAGCTAACCAGCTGCTGGCTGTGGCTTCATATTTACCATATAGACATGTGAGAGAGTGGTATCATATACTATATTCAACAAGACAAGACATTTTTAGGCAACTTAATCTTACAATTAACTTTCATGAACTGAAAACACACTGTGAAAGGGTCAAAGTTCTTAGACAAAAACACAGAGAGCACCCAAAAACAAGTTCACGGCTAGTTAAATGTACACAGTGCAGTGAATAACCATCGCCTCTATCCTGATTGACAGGTCGCCGTGGTAGCGACTTGTCAATCACAAGGTAGCCATGCCCTAATGGATACCCTGCTTTATTATCTATTTTACTCCAAATGTGACCATAATTTACAAAATGAACGCTGTCTTGAAGAAGAAACTAGCGATTGAGACCATAAACTCATTAGGAAAGTGTTAAGTGAGGTAATAAATCAAGTGAGAAGTAGGGTCATTTTCTCATAGACTTCTATACAGTTGGACTTCTTTTTGCAACCATAGACTGAATATAAAGATGGACGATACATCTCCACTTTCATCCACTGTACAGAAATGAAGCCAAAATATCCCATTCAAGGGGGGCTGCCATATTGCTCTGGTGACATCATTTGGAGCCAGAGTCTGCGCAGTAGTGATCGGGGTTGGAGTCACGGTATCGAGGTCCCGCCATACACCCAGCCAACTCAATCGCGAGCCAGCCTCAGCTGTCAATCATGACGTGAAACCACCTTTTTATAACATCATAGAACCAAACTTATCAGGACTTGAGCATACATCAGCGTTATAAGAACTACCTAAAATGACAGAAACCATCTTTGGGAAAAATGTATTTGACGTCTACTTTTTGTTTGGCCCATGTCCCATCCGCTAACATGGAGGGTGCGGGGTTGATTACCTATATTGCAGCCAGCCATCAGACAGTAATTGAATTGTTTTGGCTTCACTAATGGGGAGCTGTCTTGTCGTTTTCTCTTTATATGCAGTCTGTGTTTGCAGCCAGTGGAGTCGCCCCCTACTGACCATTAGAAAGAATGCAGGTTTAAGGCACTTTCATTACATTAATACAAGTTTCTTAAAAGTCAGTTCACAAAATAGCTTATGTCTACAGAGAGTGGCAATTTTGACCAGGTTGGAGAGTCCACTGTAATATGTTCTTGGTGTTCACAAAGGTAGTGGTCCTCACAGTCTTCAGTTACTCCCACCAGCTCTGCTGCATTGACTGGAGCAGAAATCGAGAGAACTAGCATCAGGGCCAGGAGTATAATGCAGATACATGGTCTAGCAAGGGTACTCTTACTCATACAGTAAGGAAATAGGCATCCTGTTTCTGATCGTTAGACTGAGCCAAACCCCCGGCGGTGCAACTACCAGCTGTCAAGCTCGTGCTGAGTGGGCTAGAGTGCAGAGGCCTCTTTCTGGGGCACTGACTCCCGCTGGATGCTTCTGGTTACATACATTACTCACTCAGCAAAGATTATGCCCACTTACAAAACCTAAATCGAAATAATCTAATATCAGAAAATTTGATGGTTCCTTCACCAATAAACTGCAAGGCTTGAAATGGATCTTCTGCTAGCTAGTGAAATGAAATCTAAAAAACTATTTATTTAATGCAACAGCACACCTGAGGCAGTAACTTTACATTTTTTCCATCAACTGGAATAAAATGTGTCAAAGAAAACCACCAAATGAAAATCTTAGTTTCTTATTGGTATCATCACACCCAAAGGAAATCTGCATTTTGCTGTGTCAAAGAAAGCCATAGATTACAATGTCAACACTTAATATTAAGGTATCTTTTGAATTATTGGTGCTATATAAATAAAACTGAATTTAACTGAATTGAATGATGCTCATAAGGACAAAGTGTGACATTTATATAGTGCAGCAAAATGTAAGGCTGTGGCAGACGTGATGGTGTTCTAAATTCGTGCCTTAATCTAATGTGCCAATTGGTTTGTATCCCATCTCATAGTAGACACCTTTGACATTTTTATTATGTAATAAAACCTGTATATTATCCATATTTCAGATAATTTTAAGTGAGCAAATGAGACGATAATGAACAGCACTGATATGTCAGGTTGGTCCCAATGGTCATTGGTTCTTTTTCTCTTTCACCTGTGATAGGGTATCACTACTGAGAATCCCTCAGCACCATACCATACACAAGTGTAAATGCAACCCAGAAGCATTAGAGATGGATTGAAATCTAATTTCACAAAGTGCCTCAGGAGGTGGTCGTAGACGCATTCTAGCTCTCTTCAAGATGCACACGTAATCTTTACCCCTCCCAAGTGTAACTATGTCAGTGAGCTGTCTGTGGAAAAAAATCTGAACGCTAGTTCACAGTTTAAGCCCTCTCTAATATTCCTATAATATTCCTATAATATCTGTCTGAACACGTGGTACAGTTTATAAACTTACAATAAGCTGATAAAACTGTAATACCTAAAATATCACATTCTAGCACATCATTTCTACCATTTCTACCACCTCCCATACTTCATGGCTTACCCAATGTTATCTTTAATTTATCATATTATATATCATATCATATATTAACACACATGCTTTTGTAGCTACTCAAAAGTGAGTTGTATGTAAGTATGATATTTTCTCATATGATATCCATTTGATATATGATATGCACTCATTCTGTGTGTTTTCTCCAGAGTCTCTTCAGATGATGGGGAAGAGATTTGTCTGCCAGTCACAGATGCTGCTGCAGCAGCCAAAGCCTATTACTCTTTGTATTACACTTTTTAAATCATCAAGGTTTTATATTTGTAAAGCTCTTACAGAGCCTAGAAAAGCTATTTCTTAATGTTTGTGACGTCATCCTAATGTAAACTCTATGGGCTGAGCAGAAGGGAGAAACACTAATGCAGGTCGGCCACCTTGCCACCTTCAAAGTGGAAAAATAAGGGACACCTTGCCAGTTGCAACATGCCAGGGGGACACAAATCAAGCTTGGGGTCTGGGGGGTCCTCCCTGTGAGATTTTGAGTGTCAGACACTTCATTTCCTGCATTCTGGTGAATTATTATTCACCAATTTGTGCTTTTTATGCATCCATTTCAATTTTCTCTGCTATTTTCAACCTGAATGTAAAGGAAATAAAGAGTCAATAAGAGTAACACTAGCACAGTTGCATCAATTATATTAAGGATTAAAACATCAGACTGACATAGGAAAAATGTTTGATCTGTCAAAATAAACTATTCGATATATTTGGAAGAAGCAAAAACCCATTGATAAACTGGGAAAGAGCAAATGACCTGGTAGACCACAGAGGCCATTATTGTGGATGACTGAACAATACATTTATTTGTGAAAAGTAATTCCTTTTTTTTTACTGTCAAACAACTCTCCTTTATTTCACTGTGGGCAGTGAAATAAAGATCAACCTGTTTGAGTGATTATAAAATAAATTTCATTTTAACCTTCAGTCCAACACCTTTCAGGACGGATGGGGTAGCCTAGCTTCTGGAAGATAAGTTTCCACCAAGTGGGTTATTGGCCGTCATTTTAAAATAAACACGTCTGAATTTCCGTAACCAGGGCAACGATGACGTTGAGTGACAGACAACTTGCTTCTCATTTTAGGTGTCATTCTCTACCACAAATTCTGATTTGATTCTGATTTTTTTTCTCCGCTATGTCTCGTGAAACTCTTTTGGTTTTGTGAAAGCATGTGAAAACGTAGTGTATGCATTAGAGTAGAGTGTGCATGGAATACGGGATAAATCTCGTCCCATATTGATTCAGTAAGGGACAGTGCATTTTATTTTTCAATACGGGACGTTCCCATATTATACGGGTGGCACCTATGCTAGTCATTTGTTTATGTGAGTTTACGGTTAGTTGATAGCTAGCTAGATAAACTGTTATTGGTATAACTAAAGTGCGAAACTCTAATTTTTCATCTTCTGGAGTAAGCCTGACCCAGATTTGCATGTAGGCAAGGAAAACCCAAACAGATGCAATTAGATTTGTGATTTGTGAACGGACCCATATACTGTATGTGGCTAAGTGTAAATGAAAGTGTATTCAATCTGTCTGGAGTTTATCCAGATATAAGACACTTGAAATAACAAGTTTTAAAGGGAGCCTATCATTCTGCTGCTAAGAAGTGAAGAATTTTATATTGGGAGTGTGGACCTTCATATTCTTCTTTCATTATCTTTCCCTAACCTTGGCTTAGTGAGTGCCATACATTTACCATATTTTAGGTGCTAAATGTATTTTGAATTTAATGTAACTGCATCTGTACTAGAGTAAATCTGTCCAGTAAAAAGTAGATTTATCAAACGCTACTGATCCAAGTTGAAGGAACACCAGAGAGATTGTAAAATAGCAGTGAAAAAACATCAATGTGTGTAAATGGCTTAAATCAATCCTTGAATGATGCGCCTAGGATTGGGTGGTTAAAACTGAAGCTGGATGTGTGTATGGCTGAGAGTTTGAGTTTCTGCCCTGCGTCCACACTCCTGTGCTAAAGATGGGGCAAAGGCGCATATCACCAACAGGAAGAAGATTATAACTCGCTCACCTGTAAAGAAACCTCAGGAACAAAGCAGCGAGCATCAAAGTTTTACCCATGCCTACTGATTCTGTGCTCGGTCAAAGAGACAGAGAGAGGGAGTCTCCATGGTTACTGCTGTCATCTTCAATCCTGTGACCTTTTACACACTGCAGATCAATAATAGCGAGGTATAGTCTCCTAGGTAAACAAGGGAATAGGAAGACGGCTGACAGGAGTAATTGCTGACATTTCTCAGGCAGATTTCTTAGGCAGTCAGTAAAGCTCTTGGCTTCAGAATACAGTGGAGACTTGTGTAAGAAACTTGGAGTACATCTTTTTTTCTCTCTGTCTGCTCCAAAATCTCATTTGCTCATTTGTGGTGCTGTACAAATTAGACAAAGGTGTAATAAAGTGACACAGCTTTAATCTGCTGTCAGTTCTGGCGCACCATCTTAAACTTAGCTCAGATTTAACTGTATTTTTCGAGGGACTAAGTGCACAGTGGCAAAAAATCCATAGTCAAATGAAATGGAGATTATACATGTAGCTATACTATCCTTCTTTATTACACCAATAGACTTCAGATGGAGCTTCTGCTTATTAAAACTCTTCTCACGGGCTGTCTTAGAGCAAGCAAGGCAAACCCTTGGCAGAAGAGTAGGGGTTGCCTTGGTGAGTCTCCGTTTGAAGTTATGAACTCCTAATTTGTTTTCCGTCCAAGGCTGCCAAGCCAAGCCTTTTCAAGATGCCTTTTCAAGCTCTTTGTGGATGAAGTTGCTTTGGTACAGATGAAGGTAGAAAAGAGGACAAAGCAGAGCGAGATGGAAGGTGAGAAGGGAAGGGGTGGGGTGGGGACTGGGACAGAGACAGAGACAAAAAAGGTCAATATGTGACAATGGTCTGAAGAGGAAAATAGAAGAATGGGATGAACGGACTGAGAGAGGAGAAGCTGTGTAATTGGAATACCTGAATACTAGAAAACAAAAAAAAAACGAAAGAAGTAACTGGAAAAGAACTTTGTGATTACAAAGGGACTGTTTATTCCTCTCTTTCTTTCTGCAGCTCTTTGTTGCAGTTAACAGCATGGAGAGCTGAGAGCATCGGGTTTTCTGAGCTGTAACACAATACCTCAAAAGACAATGTTAAGCCATGACTTGTGATCTCTTAGGCTGATGTGCTGAGTGTTAATTCAAACATATATCCCTGAGGATATATAATTGTCAGTAACATGTTAAGTATTATCTACATAAATGCAGCAATTATTGCAATACAGCAGCAAATTCAAATTCATGCAGGCTACTTTCATCAGTACGCCAATACTATGCTATATGTTTTTTTTGCTTGTCTTTTCTTCTTCCTTTGTCAGATTTTTTTTAGAATTGAAGTGTGTTTTATGCCAGGTTCAGATTATACAATACTGTTGTCTGTTAAGATGGTCACTGTCAGATAAGGCAATTATAGAGTCATAAATTCCTGCCGTGACTCACCCAAGAGACATGACAGACTACATGTTGGTCCCCGACCAGTCATAGCTTGGCGACTTTCATGACGTGCATGACGTCATCGGGAAGGAGGTGCTAGGGACCGACTTCCAGGAACAAGAATGTAAACAACCAAAAGCGTTCAAAGCGGTGTGTATGATACTGGCTGTCTTGTGTTTGGAAAAAAGAAAAAAAAACGATTGTGACCTTTCCTCTGTTTTACAGTTCCACCTTGCAGCACCAGCAACATCATTACTCTTTCGCTTCGCCATGTTTACAGTTCTCTGTGCTCCTATTGGTCAAAATCACATAGTGGAATTTGTCATAGAAGGCAAAAAAATTGGGACGTCATGATGGGTTCCAGATGCGGCTTCGGTTGTTGTCTACTGTACACTACATGGGATAAAACTAACAATTTTCTGTGCAAAATTTGATGGCAATACATCAAATAGTCTGGACCAACGTGGTGGACTGACAAACTGGCATTGCCATCCCTAGAATCATGCCACTATCATGGCTAATAATTGTGTCATGTATACATGATTTCTGAAATTGTTTTTCACATTTCCTGTAATAAATAATTGGTCACAGAAAAAAAAAATCTCCTGTAGGCTACTAAATTTCCAAGCCTTAATTAGATACTGATTTTCTCCATGTATATGAATGGCTGAAGAAGAACAAAATGAAGACTTTGGAGTGGCCTAGTCAAAGTCCTGACCTGAATCCTATTGAGATGCTGTGGCATGACCTTAAAAAGGCAGTTCATGCTCGAAAACCCTACAATGTGGCTGAATTACAACAATTCTGCAAAGATGAGTGGGCCAAAATTCCTCCACAGCACTGTAAAAGACTCATTGCACATTATCACAATGCAGTTGTTGCTGCTAAGGGTGGCCCAACCACTTATTAGGTTTAGGGGGCAATCACTATTTCACACAGGGCAATGTAGGTCTGGATTTTGGTTCCCTTTAATAATAACAACCTTCATTTAAAAACTGCATTTAAATTTGTTTGATGATCTGAAACATTTAAGTGTGACAAACATGCAAAAAAATAAGAAATGAGGAAGGGGCAAACACTTTTTCACACTACTGTACATAAATTGCCTTGGACAGAATATTCCAAACTCATCCTTTCATTTCTTTTAATTGATTATTATTATTATGGTGATGTGTTTTACATGAATGCCTCTGCTCATTGTCTTCACATGCTGGATAGGGTGTATCATGGGGTTCTGAGATTGATTACAAACTGGTTCTCTTTGTGGTCTGCTTAATGTGCACATCTCCTCAATCATTGGCATGTTTTGATTTACAAAGCCATTCTTGGCCTGCTTACTCATCTTCTCTTTTAAACTTAAACTTAAATATGGAAATTACAATCTTCGTTCTTTGGACATTTTGCTATTTGTTGTTCCCAAACTGGGAGAGAAAGTTTTTAGGTTTTCTGCACCTACTGCATGGAACAATCTACAGACTGATCTTAAACTTAGTAACCCTTAACAATTTTAAAGCTATGGTGAAATCATTGAGTCCAAGTTGTCTGTGTGCAAATGTTTTATCTGATCATATAAATGCTACTCAAATCTATGTGTTTTTCCTGTTAATTTACTGTTGAAACTCTGTGTTGCTGCTGTTCTTGGCCAGGTCTCCCTTGTAAAAGAGATCCTTGATCACAATGGGACAAACCTGGTTAAATAAAGGCTAAATGAAAAAAATATAGCAGTACATTTGGTTTTATTAAAAGGGCTACATGCAGTTGTATACATTCGTTTTGCTGACAAATTACTGGAAAACAATTACAAACACTTCCACATGAATGAAATATTGTATAAACAGATATAACAGATATAGTTCACACACTCTCGCTACACACAGAAACACTGGCAGAGCCTTAGTATTTTTTGACAGAACCTGTGTCCAGCCCACAGGAGCCCTCTGACAGCAACAAGGATTCAGCAAACACCAGGCTAATACTTGTACAAGATACCTTCTTTTTCTCAGTCCTGACATTTCCACTTCTGTCTAACACTATATTACTGCCAATTTCTATTATAATGGACTCAAAAATTAAGGCTAGCATGACTCTATTGCCATGGCAACTGGTATTACATCTTTGAGCTGCCTTCTTTTCTTCAAATATTTATTTTCCAGTGCTTTCTCCATATGTTTCATTTTCTTTGGCAATTTACCTTATACTGTAAACTGTGCAAAAGGATACAGGTATCGTGCGCACACACACTGACAACATTAATACACACAAGCCACTTGCATAGCATGAGTCCTGCCAGCCAGGAGCACAAATACAACAGAAAGAAAAGAGAGCGAGAGCACGAAAGGTGGGTTTATTTTAGAAAGCGGGGTTCAAGCCCGGAATAGAGTTTAATACCTAATTTCAATTTCAGCAGTGAGACGGGGGACTCAGCAGGGAGCCTGAAACCTGGCAGGAAAAATAGGCCACAAGAGAAGCAGAGCGGTGCGCTGCAGACAGAGGGTCAAGCTGCTGTTATGTTCCACTCCTTAGCCCTTCTCAGTGAGGGGGAAGAAAGGCTGCGGTCGCTCTGAAGCCCAGCCAAAGAAACACACACAATTAGTGCTGGAGTTTAGAGAAAGGTCAAGTGACTGAAGGGCTGCTTTGATGAAAATAAGTCAAACTAAAGTAAATATCATACTTCTTACCCAAGCAGTCTGCAGTATAGGACAATAACTAAAAAAAACTTCTAGGTACTGTAAATGATTGTTAGAGCTTCAGTTACCATTAAAGACCCTGAAAAGTTATTTTCTCAGTAACCTCCTTACTATAAGTGATGGGGTCCTACATAAACACACGTTTTAATGCCAAAGTAACTGTATTTTTTTCCTTTCTCTGTGTTCTTCTCACTGTTTTTTTTTTTGTTCCTGTTTATATATACTCACATATTCACTTTTATTTTTGACAGGACAGTAGAGAGGGACAGGAAAGGAAGGGGAGAGGCGATGGCATGCAGCAAAGTGTCTCGGGCTGGACTCGAACCTGGGATGCTGCGGTAAGGACCAAGCCTTGCCACGTGGTATGTGCTCTACCTGGTGAGCTACCGAGGGGCCCCTTCTCACTGGTTTAAAGTGGATGGGACTCAGTTGAAAAAAAGCAATGTCACGTTTTTCAGTGCACCAGTCAGGATTCAGCAACATTTTTATCTGAATCTATTGACAGTTGTGTGGTTACAAATCAGCTGCAAGTATTCTGCCATACTGGTAAAAAAAATAAACAGAGTAAATATATACTGAAGGTATGGAAAACTATTTAAAAAATGGTCACATTAGATGACTGACATTTTATTAGCATAAAGCGCTGGCTCCCAACCTGGGGACCGATAAATCTGAGGGGTCGCAAGAAGTCCAAAAATATGGAACACGATAAACTGATACAAAACTTACCGTACGTAACCGTACAGTACCTTACAGTAATCTGAGATTTATTCACATCTAACACATCTAATTTAACATCTAATCTGACAAGAAAATACAATACCTGGTCTCAATTATCATCAACAACACTACTAATCCCATACAAATAATAACACCTTCGCGTTTTTCAGGTAAATGCCAGTGTTTCTGTGTGCAGCGAGAGTGTGTGAACTATGCAAGAACATACCATGCACTTGAGTATTTATATCTGTTTATACAATATTTCATTCATGTGGAAGTGTTGAATGTATACAACTGCATGTAGCCCTAATTGTGCTAAACAGTGCTAATTTTTTTTTGATTTAGACTTTATTTAACCAGGTTTGTCCAGGCATTGTATTTACCTGCAAACATTCTTTCACGATTGGTCAAACATGTGGTTGCCCTTCTCATATATCTGATTTCCCCCCATAAAAAAAATCTCACAGTGTGTTATTTGCTATGCTCTGTGAAGTCAAGCATACCTGGCTTGTGTTTTTTTGCAGCAGTGCGTGAGCTCCATATAAACATGCCTCTAACACAGATATATATATATGTATATACATAATTGTTAGAAAAATAGGGTCATGGCTGAAAATGGCCATGTTATCTCTTAATTTAAGAAATAAAATGCTTATTTCTGGTGACTGAGGGGGCTTATGGAGCCACAGTTTTAAATATGTGGAAATGGATTGCCCAAACCCTTGTGTGACCCAGCAGGGTGCCTGAACAAATCAGCCTCTGAAGTGTGGAAATCTACAGTACAAATGAATAGTGTTAATCTGGTGGGTTGAGTGCTGCACACTTGCGGAGAGGACGTACTGTGAAATCTTGTTTGTTACCCTTTGCTCTCTCTCTAACACCCTTCCTCCACGCGTCCTCACTCTACGCTATCTTCGTTTCCAGTCTACTTTCCTTCCTTCTCCGCCCTCCGTCTTACTTCTCCCACTCTCTCTGCCTCAGTTCATCCGTCCCGTTTCTCTCTTTCTATCCACTCGTGTCTCTCCAGCTCAAGTGTTCAGAGCCTGAAACGAAACATGCAGTGTCTCGGCAGGCGGCTGCCGGTAGTGTTGAAATCTGCCCAGCTTCCTCCCACAGTCTCCTCCCTGTTCCCATCTTCTCCTCCCTCCAGTTATCCACAATTTACACAGCACGCTGAAATGTTAATCCACCGACGTGATTCTGCATGCAACATTCATGGGACCCCCTACCAAGAACAGAGGAGACGGCGTATGCTTTCATATGACTTCACAGTGTACGTTCAACGTATTGTTGGATGTTGGATGTACTCTTTCTGGAGCAGACTGACTCTTTCTAATAACGATGCATCCGTGTGTTCATCCATGTGGCCTCATTTGTAGTGATCTATATTACATAAAGTCTGCTTGTTTGTTATGAACAATTCTAACAAACTGACAAATGTTTTTCTGTTCAGAATCTTTTTATTCTGATAAATATCTCTGTGTCAAAAACTGATGTAGATACACGGAGGGATGATAGATTACACAGTGTCAAACAAGCTCTGGGTTTCGATCAAAAGCTTCGTGCTGGTGGTGGAGTTACTCTCCAAGTAACAGCAGGTTACATTCCTGCAAGAAGTGTCATACTTCTACTTCTACTAGGCAAAATGCTGTCATGTTCTCAGTGGGAATGGCAACCAAGAGAAGTGAGCAAGAGAACATGTTTATTATGCTCAGTTGCAATGTGATGGGGGATGTATTTTGGAAGAACTACAGTGTATAAATGCTAAAATCAAATCAAATGCATCAGCATCAAGATCACATTGTTGCCCACAACAGTTCCAAGCAGCAATCCCTACCCTCTCTTTTAAAAAAAGGCATGGGAAAGTTGATTTTCTTCACTTAATGAAACACCAAGAGAAGATCAGAGTAAGGGTTGTTTATCATTCATTGATTTTTTTTTTCTTGGCAGAAAAACATATTATTATAAAAACATATTCAACTTTAACACAGTTTAATATGAACACAAGATCTAAACCTACAGTAGACAAACAATACACTTGCAATTCACTTACGGACTGCTGATTTTATTAAAGAATAAAGTATAATTTATACAGTATAATCAGTTACGGGTCAAATTAAGGGAGTGTGTGATAAGTACAAGTGGGTAGGGGGGTATTTAATGTTATAAAAAAAGCACTTTTAAAATTTTCTTTGGACCCTCCCTCTCACTTGCAATAAAATTGCAATACCCTTCCCCCCAATATCTCAAAATAATACATTTATAGCAAACATAACAGAACTGTGAAAATACAGCCACTCTTATGTAACGATTAGGCCTATAACAACCACAGAATGAGTGGAATGGGCCCAGGCGCCTGATGGACTTGATGCACTACAATATTTTCACCCCAAAATGAATAAAAACAAAATATATATAATTCTGTGATAAGAAAATGTTGTAAAGTCCTTAAAGGCAACTGTTTCAAATGGTTGTCATGAAACTCTTTGTTTGCTCTTTGTAGCTTTGCAACAAAACTGTTCTTCCCTTCCTACATGTTTTGGCCAAAATGTCTTTATCTAGGGTGTTCTTATAATAATCTGCAGCATTAACATAGAGTTTTTAAATGTTTTCTCAATAAAGAGTAACTTGGCTCCCTTTCTTCAATACTCCCTCTGGCTTTGGTGAGAATTTATCCGAGCAAGATTAAGGGTGCATTGTACCAACAAAGACTATTTTTAAAAACAGGCCTTAGTTAAAGTTAAATCACGACGACTGCTTGATTCTTTCTGCTGTTCTTTTAGTCCTTACTCACAACAGGCATTACATTTTTTTCACAGCAGACATTTTGACTTGTCACAGCAGGAAAAGCACAGGTGTTACTAATAACATTAACAAGGGCTCTGTTCTATTCAAGTGTCCCAGTAAGTGTGACATTGAGCCAGCATGCACAATACAGGGACCTTAAAACTGAAGCTGCTAAATGGAATTCAGCCATCATCATTTTATTATTTACGCCTGTGCTTTTCCTGCTGTGATATGTCAAAAGGCCTATATATGTACACTATCTTTATACATTATTTTTACTGTTAGACTCTATGAGCGGTTGATGTTCTGTATATTGAATGGACGGCAGTAGGGTACAACTCCCCCACCTCGTCTACCAGCACCAATCCTGTACCATATGCTAAAGGGGGATGCTATGTATCTAATCTAATCTTATCACGCAACCAAAGTGAGTGTTTTGTATCTTAAAATAGTGGAAATAGTTAGCAGTATGACATGATTAGCAAGTTTGCAAGTTTTGATAACTAAAATCTTTAGCATTGTTTATTGGCCCAGACTGGATAACCAGCTTTGAAGCTGATGTTGCTTCAAGATTGTTTAATTGATCTATTTGTTCACTGCTGAAGAGTATAATTCAGGCAACTCACACCAGTAAAATTAGGGTCATGTCTAGATGGTAACCCTGCGAAGCTCTCGCAAGAGTAAGGTAAGTGGTAAGTGTGGCAGCCTCCTGCAATATAATGATTCCTTGCCATACATTTTGCTTATGCTGCTATATTATATACTATAATATATACCAGTGGTGTGCAAAAGTGTTTGCCCCCTTCCTGACTTCTTTTTTGTCACACTTAAATGTTTCAGATCATCAAACAAATGTAAATATTAGTCAAAGATAACACAAGTAAACACAAAATGCAGTTTTTAAATGAAGGTTGTTATTATTAAGGGAAAACAAAATCCAAACCTGAAGAGCACTGAAGATAAAACACAGAAGCAAAAGCTAGAACATCATGTACACCAAGATGGACACAAATTAGCAATATAGCACCCCTGACTGGGGCAAAAGGTGCTCAGACAGCCCACCAGGGACTAAAACTGCCTCTGTCTGTGTGCAAATGGTGGTCTTTATGATATAACTGGTGGATCTAGACCGGTTTTGGGGTTTCTGAATAACTTATAATTGCTAAGTGGAGACTCATGTTGCTTAAGCCACATGCAGACTACAAGGGTGCACAAACTACTGATTTCCGAACTGGTGTACAAGATCATTCCACTTGGAGAAATCCATTAGATAAAAATACATTACAAGAAAATCACGTGAGACGTCACTGTGGGGCAGATTGCGGCAGTTTATCAGATGCAAATGTGATGCATTCTTCATCAGACGTATGTATGTATGTATGTATGTATGTATGTATGTATGTATGTATGTATGTATGTATCAAACACAAGAGTGGGTGAAAAAATTGCACAGAACAGATATACATATACAGGAGCCTCAAGGAAGGTTGTGGTTGAGGAAAGAAGCATGAATGAACTTTTTATCTACAGTAATATCAATAACATCACATAAAGTGAGTGCACCACACAATTATCAAGAGAGCAACATAGTAAAGAAAAAAGCAATATTAAATATCCTCAGTCTGATTGTAAAAGCAAACAGATAGACAGGCTGCAATTGAACTCTTAAGATATTTTTTTACTGCATTTATCTCAGTGCTGTACTGAGACATCAGATATATCAGCACCATCTCACCTGCCAGATCATGAGGCTCTGATCTGCTGAACGGGAGGATTCAAGCCTCCTGCATAAATCAACCCACCTGTCACTTTGATTTCGGTTGACATGCAAAAGTTGTGTATTTTTTCTGTCCTGGTAAAACCTGAGAGCAAACCACTCCTGCCCCTACCTTTTGACACTGATGTGGCTTGTGAGAGGATTCCTCAATAGGCAAATCTGAAACCTAGTCTCAGGCAAGTGTCAACAGAGTTGTGATGTGTCCTCTTTTGTATTTGCCCATCCTAGCCCTGTTCTTACCTCTCCCTCCACCTGCACCCCCCAGACATGATGAAACCCCTCGGCAGATTACACCAGCAGGTCTCATCAAAGCCAGACAGTGCAACTGCTGACTGTCAGACATCTCTAATGCTTAAATAAAGAAAAAAAGAAAGTCACACTCGTTCAAGGGCACATGGTTTCATTGCAGTGAAGTGCACTGTACTTGCTGACATTTCTAAAGAAGCAAAGAGGCAGGTAATCACAATTAAAGCAGGGACACGTAACCAATGGAAGAAATTACAGGAATATAATTGTCTTTTGCATGCCAGTGTTTAAAAGATCCCTAATTTCCCTTACTGTTTAAATGTGTTATATTAGATATTCAGTTGCTCAATATCAGTGGTAGAAGCTCTAAATGATTACACCTTGGTTCTTGGCTGAGGTGATTGGAGTGCTGTACTAAATAATAGCTAAGTTAAAGCTAAATCCCCTAAAGCTTGAGCATTACTGTAGCTATCAGAGGCTTAGAAAGCAATAAATGGATATTGAATATTGGTAATGTTAGCTATTCAGTGCAGTGTGGTGTTAATATCGGTAGCAAGAGCCACCATTGAGCATGAGTTTGATTCGTTGATAGCAGTTATAGACAATCATTTTTAATGTAAAAGTTTTTTTTTTAATAACAGTAGCATTATACTGTACCTGGGCTGGCAGTAATGGTCTACTAGTATTTCTAGATATTTGAACTTTCATCAGTGTATGTTGTGTTTCAAGGAAGTTAGTAGTCTGAAAATGAATTTTACATAAAAAAAAAACACATTAGGTTGGTCATCTTAGTTTTGGCATTCATTTCTTTCAGTGACAGAAAAAGAGAATGAACGACAAAGACATAAATAGTGCAAAAGTTAAAATATGGGGAAATATATATATATATATATATATATATATTTCCAACCACCATCACTGTATATCTGGTTCCACTATCTTACCAATATACTCTAATTAGTAACCCCTCCGATATGAAAAACTTTTCCTGAATGATGTCCCTTGACCAGTCTTACCAAAGAAAAGAACATGGTTTCAATATGAATTTGTTTATAAGTGTAAGAGTGCAATCTAATTAGTGTAACTAAATATATTTCGTCCCAGAATAGTAAGAAATGTACATGATATACTTCCTAGAAAAACCTCATGGACACAAGTGTCAGCAGCGTTACGATTTATTTATTTATTCTTACCGCACAAAAAATCTCTCCTTGAAAACAAGTCATGTTAAACTGCTAATTGCAATGTACGTATAAAACAATTTTTTAAGCTTACTTAGGTCGCATTTTGGTCACATCTCAAGCCCACTGAATTCTTGACATAAGCAGTAAAAGCATAAACAGACATGCAAGTATCTAGCCCAGCAGATCGATGGTAACCTCTCATCCCTCAACACATTTTTCTAGCTTCTATGTGAAAAAGTCGAAGGCCAAACTGACAATCAGTGAACAAAGCAGTCCTGTTCAGTAATTCTGGGTCATGAGTCATGAGATATGCGCCAGATCAGAGTTACTGGCACATATCTTGAATCTGGTACATTTTCATGAAAAGGTTGTTGTTTTTTTTCAAGTATGTTTGTTACTTGGGAACCTGCCTTTGAATGTTGCTGCATTACAAAAAGCTGCCCCAGCTGGCCACTGCATCCAACCTGCTCACAGAGCAACTGCACATATATTCTGTTCAAGGACATACAGATAAAGGGGCAAAAGTGGCTCAAGCTGCTTCGAGTGTCTAGTACCATAGTGTAAGTGAGTTATGTAAATTATGTAGCCTAATGGGTGGGTTTGTGTGAAAGAGTACAGTGTATATACTACGAAGATGTGGACAGAACAGTACATGTGCAGTCGTCATGTGTTGTGCGTGTGTTTGTGCTTTGATTCCTCTCATCTTTATTATCAGATGTTCTTTCACAGGTTAATCTTACGTAACTCTAACAGCTGCTGCCCAGTATCTCCGCTGACAGCCAGGTGGGAGCAAGACATAACCTCTCAAACTCCATTTTTTTTTCATTTAGAAGTGGTGCGCCAAGCAGAGAAGCTTCAGGAGAAGGATGAAAAACACATTAGCCCTCTCTAATTAGCCAGGCATGACGGTATTCAAACAAAAGGCTTTTCACGCTTGTGAAACGAATCAATTCAGTCTATAAAACCCTCATTCCATTTCATTTACAAAACAGCATACATCATTATTGAAACATAAAAGTACACATTTGCTCCTTTGTCACAGCTAACTAAGCTGTTTACTTCTAAACAATATGTCCACTGTTGGCTGCTAACTTAAGCAGCTGCTTGTTAATCATCTAGTGGGAGATGTACATGGAGAAACAGAATGAATGTATGAGAATGAAGGTGTTTTAGTGCCACTGCTGATGGATATCTGGTGTGTGTTAAGGTAAAGAAAAGGAGGAAGACTGTGAAAGGCAAACGTTGGTGACGTAAAGTGTCAGAGAACAAGAGAATATTTGAGAAACAAGACTAAGGCTGTATTCGAAACCGCCTTCTGCATCAGTGGTGGACAAGGAGGAATATAACTGCTCTGTCCCTAATCACAAATGATAGAACTTAACTTTAGATTTAAGTTACGCATGTCATGTTGTTTTCAAATTGACAGCTCGCTAAGATTAACGTTGCTGTCTTCTTGATATTGAACGTTAGCTTAACAGGCTTATTTGAAATGTTATGGCTTTGTTATGGGTAACGTTGTCACAGTTGTGAATTGTTTTTACACAAGTATGTAGAACATACTGCATACTGTGTTCGTCTGTAGTATGTAGTAGGCGGTGTCAAATACAGCCTGAGAGTCTACAGACATGCTTGCAGCTGCTTAGGCACAGCGGCGCTTTGAGCTAAATGCTAAAGCCGCCGTGCTAACATGCGCACAACGACAATGCTAACATGTCAATGTAAAGCAGATATAATGTTTACTATGTTCACCATCTTAGTTTAGCGTGTCAGCATGCTAACATTTGCTAATTAGCACAAAACACAAAGCAAAGCTGAGGTTCATTTGGTATTTGGTCATAAACCAAAGTAGCCTGTTAGACAAATTGAAATTCTGAAGTGATGATGGTGCTAGATGAAAAATCAACAAAATGATTATGATTTATCCTAATGGGACATGAATATGTGTACCAAATCCATCCAGTAGTTGTTGAGACATTTCAGTTTTGACCAAAGTGGTGGACCGGCCAACAGCAATTTCCTAGCATGGCTAAAAAGGGATCTATAAGAAGACCCAGATCAAAAAATACAATTTTAGCAAAGTGAGAGCACAAAGACAAGGAAGGATTCAAAGAGACTCATAATAATACTTTCGAATGTAAACCAATTAAAGGCCACAGCGCAGCTGTCAGAAAGGGAGAAATGTATGCAATCTGTTGAGAAATCAAGTTTCAAGATAGATTCATCACTTAATTTAGCTCAACAGTTGCAAATGATTGCACTACACAGCAGTCAAGTAGCTGCCTCACACTCACTACGAATCTTGAGGTTTGCTTCTCTGAAGCCAGATTTTTCTGAGTAGAGCTCAGACCGTTGTAATAAAGTGGAAGAGACGCACTGTACCAACAAGGTATCACAAAGGATTTATTTTGACATTGCCGCCTCCTTCTCAATCCAAATTAGTGTGGCTGTATTTTGAAATGAATGCACTCCCTTCCAGTCTATTTTATATTTATAGTGATACATCTGTCAACACTTGGGAGGACAGATTTTGCTTCTGGGTTTAATCCAAAATTAACAGGTGAGGGTTTAAAAAAACCCAACACATATCTTCACAGATATTCAGTAATGTTCCTTCCTGAAATGCGTCTCACAATACATTTTTGAAATGAGAAATCTAATTTTGTCTGTTTCAATTCAAGCGAGCCAGTGCTTCAGAGCATTCCTATATACTGAAGAAATAACTGAGGTGGAACAAATTCAACAAATCCAACTTAACTTGGATAGAAAATATGGCTTCAGAGGTATGAATGCTGAAGGCAATGACAGACTGACTTCACTGACATTTTTACTGTGCCGGCTTTCAGACGTCTGAATTGTTACACTCATTTCCAATTTATCAGTGATTAAATAAGTCTGAGCTATTGCTGCACTGTCAGCAAAATGGGACGAACAGGAAAACCTCTCATTTATACGACTAGTTAGCATTTTCTATATGGTTACCCCCGTTGCTAGCCTTAGTCACATAGCCTACATTTTTATCATGTTACACACTTGTGGTGGTCTATTAACGAACCAGATACAAAAAACAACAACTTTTAATTAGCTGAATTGATTGTATTAGTGTCAATACATGCTTTTATTTAGATGTAAGTGACAGCAGTGCTGGCTTTGCAGACATTTTGCCATTAGAGCTCATCTTTTTGCCAAGTGTAAGATATTAGGGCTGTCACTTTATTCAAAACTACAACTACTGTTCAAACAAGGGGGGAAAATTCTGATTTAATCTGTAAGGACCTGTCAGAATCCAAATATTGTCAGTGTTAAAGTGCAACGGGCTGTGCCTTACTCCAGTGGGGGCACACACTGGATACTCACTGAACTCTTGCTGCTTCATGTTGTTGTTCATGTCAACTAGCAACAGTGAACACAACAGCCGTGTGCGTGCCAGTTTTTGGTCATTCTGTATCCTCTGTGCTCTGTGGCATTTCTGAAACTTGTGTGTGCACTGAGGGACGCACTGTCTCTGGCACATGGTCTTTATCACTCCAGGTACTGGGTTCTGTTTTTTACAATGGCATCAAAAAATAACGTCTAATGTTATTAAAGCAGGAATGCCGGTAAAGCAGTCTGCATTGATCAATAAATGAATATGGGTGATTCTTACAGTGTCTGTTATCCACAGCTGCTTTATACTGTATAAAAAGCTTCTTCTTCAGTTCATTAAGTCCCTGCAGACATCTGAAGGAAGCAGGACAGCAGCCTTTGAACTGAGAACATACTCGTGCATACATACATACATACACATACATGAACCAAAATAGCAGGTGCGCTTTGAGATGCCCATACAGACTGTCCTTGGTCTTATCTATTCCCTGCTGCCCTATCAGTATACTAGGCTATTGTTGTTCAGCGAGACAAACCATCTGAGAAGTAATTTGAGGAAGCATTTTAGATTTAACACCATAGATAGAACAATCGTGGATAAAGATAAGACTGTTTGCTTACTTTGTAAAAAAAACGCCTTCCAGTAACGTTATTGTCACTCAAGTGAGTCAGCGGAGGCATCACTAATGAACAGTGTAGTTTAGGATTAGGCTGTGTCGGTTGCATTTGAATTAACTCGAACGAATTACATGTTAGTTTGAATTTGTTTGCTTAGTTAAATACCTTCTCCTTGTGAGAAAACGCTAGAAACATGACAAAAATATCCAGAGCAGGAGCTAATCTAATAGGCTAACTTAGCTAGCTTGCAAATGTTAGCTAACCAGCCAGTCATGCTCTCTCTCCTAAAAGGATAACATGCTAGCTATAGAGCAGATAGTCTTGATTGCCTTGAGTTAAGTGACACTGCCCTCTGATAACCCTATTTAAAATGGGGCTAGCTCTTTTAGGTGTACAGTGGTAAAATAATGCCGTCAAAAAACCCAAACACTATTAATATAATATAGTAATATATCTTTCATGCAGTTCCGCAGATTGTCATTTACTGGGTAAAAAAGTTTCTGAAATAGCAATTCAATCCATCACGAGGCAATCACACCAATAAATAAATCTGACAATAAAATCACACTAAAAGTCGAGCTTTTTTAGTGTTAGACCAGAGAAACTGGGACTCAAGGCCTTTAAATAAAGAGTTGAATCTGAATTTAAATAAGTGTACAGTTCGCAACAACGCAGACTCTCTGTTCCACTTTGGCAAGCCCTGCAGTTTCAAGACAAATCAGAAACAAAAGATTGCCCTTTTTTTGAGTGAATCTTTGTTGTCAACCTCCTAGAAGTATCTCAAGGTGAGCCTTCTTTTATTTATTTATTTTTTTTTAAAGAGCTGGTTGAAGGAAAATGGTCTGTGACCTTGGGCTCTAAACGGAGTTCAGTGTGTTGTCCACTGGACAGAAGAGGAGGCAGAAACTTTAAATAGCTGACTCCAGCACAAGGACAAACACTCCATGAACCTGGGCCAGGCTAATATGTTCTGAGCCACAATGATCATTTGGCTGGACACTTCTGTTCTATTCAATGCTTGCCACATCTGGCCACTAAAGTCTTAAGTTAAGTCTACTATCAGCTATATAGGCAAATGATCAGATAAGCATTATTCCTTTTATTCTATTGCGAACTACCCTGAAATACTGTTGTCTACAAATAACTAGCATGTTCCAATATATATTCTTTAAGTTAGTTGTAAAACTGTCCACTCTTTACAACAGTGTTCAAATCATCCCTGCAATAAGCAGGAAGGGGAGGCTTCGAGGCTTCTTCTCTCACTCTGTCACGTCGGTCTGAACAATCTTCAAAATCCCCGCCAATCCCTAAAACCACCACCTCCATGAAATGCAGCAGTTTAGCCCTCGTCTGAAATTCAAATGAAGATTAATCAGAGCTGCTATCAAGACAGCTTGAGTAACAAGCCCTCCAAAGGCTGTGTGATTCACCGATCCACGAGAGAGAGAGAGAGAGAGAGAGAGAGAGAGAGGAGGAAGAAGAAAAGGAAAAGAGGAGAGGGAAGTAAGCAAGGTGAGAAAAGAGGTGGAGAGGAGATTCTGGGACTCGGCAGTGTCACATTAAGTCTAATAGGCCAGGTCACTATGTGTGCGCATTATGTATAATGGCTCGTGTACACCGGCGATCGTACTGTAGGCTACCTTGACTACTTCTTCTCACTGTGTGATGCTTTTGGTGTGCGCTATGGGCGTCAAATGACACGACACTCTGCTACACGGCCGTTGTGTGTTATCTCCAAGTGATGTTGGAGTTTTGCTTACAGTAAAGAAGTTGGCTGCAATACACGAATGATCTCACGGTGTTGGAATATTTTTTTGGAATAACTCAGTAGTGTGAAGTGAGAGCACAGAACATCATCCGGTGTTGCCATTTTAGTAAGTAATTTTCTCCTGCGCTCGCTTGCTGTTTTCCCGCTTCCACATTTTTAGAATGGAAACAGTTGAGCAGGTACACCTCAGACTGCCTGTATAGCTGTCTTGTACCTCACAGTCAGTGTAAATCCAGCCGAGGTGGTCTATAAACCCAACAAGTCCTCCCAAAGTGCCCAAATAACACTTTAGCTCAGTCTTTTGAAGGCTGCTCTAGATTAGTCCTCTTTACTCCATCTTTTCTTCACAGTGGTCCAGTGGGAGTGGAAGAAGTGAGGGGGTGAACACAACCACTGCCTGGTGAAGCTGCTCACTGCCCTCTAATGGCTCTACTAGCCTGGTAGAAAAGTAAACTGTAAACTGAGTAAAATACAAATACAGAGATACGCAGTCAAACAGCAGTTTGTGTGTGTGTGTGTTTGTTTTCGACAGCTGTTGGATTTGTATTTCTGCTTGCACGTTTGTCTCTGTGCACACATTGCTGGTCTGCACGAGCCAGTCGAACCCCTGTGAAAACTACCTCACCTTGTGTGGTAGGACTACACAGCGAGCATTTGATTTCCTTGAGCATAAGCAATAGAAAACCTGCAAATGGGAAGATGCTAATGTCACACTTTATGGAAGAATTACGCTCATCAGGGTTATCAGAAGCTTATTGTACCACTGATTGCATAGGACTGTATTTTTTGTCTGTTTCATGTTCACTCTGTAGCATCACCAGCGTTACCATACACGTATATCTAAAAGTGATCAACATAAAATATGTATTATCTCAAGTTTTTTTGTAATTCGTTTTTTTTTTTTTCTGTTTTGTATAATTTGGCTCCACATGTGTTTCAGTGCTTATGAGTTTCATCAAAGTGAGGCTAGGAGGGTCTGTGTGCTCAGTCTCTGGGAGAATCAGTTTCAGTTTTTGACGGGGAGGACATTTTGTCTCTTACTTCCTTTTGGTGACATTTTAAGGTTGAAGGTTAGACCTTTGGTTAGGTTAGTGTTAGGGTTTATGTCAGTGATGGTCCACACAAGTATAGCAGTGCAAATGTGTGTGAGTGTTGGCATTGGAGGAGGGAGATCAAGTGAACATGTTTATGAGCTTCAGGACAGAACGTAAAAAACAAACAGGTAGAATAGTGACACAGCAGGTTAAAGACCTCTCCAGGTCAAAGATGCGGCTCTAGTTATGTACTGCAGTTATACAACCAACACACAGGTGGAAACTGCTCAAATGCAGAAACATGTCCGTTTGATTATTCAGAAATATAGAGCCTCTAATGTCCACGTGGATGTGGATGCCTTGTCTTCCAGCTTCATCGCACCTACTGGAGGATTTAGCACAACGCTTTTCTCCGCTATGCTATCATTAGCACGCCACGTTCATTTTTTCTGGACTAGATTGCATCTCTGGAGCATGAAATTCACTTGTGATATATATATATATATATATATATATAATTGCCTATATATATTGTCAGTGGTGGAAGAAGTATTCAGATATTTTAAAAATACAAAAGTGTTACCATCAAAATATACTAAAGTACAGAAAGTGAAAGTACTCGTACTGCAGTATGGCCCATTTCAGAATCATATATATCATATTATTGGATTATAATTAGTGATGCACTACTGTGTTCATCGCTTTAATGTTGCAGTTGGTGAAGGTGGGGCTAATTTCAGTTACTTTATGTACTTCTGGGCATCTTAACTTATGATAATACATCACAATTTATATTTTATATTTTGATTTATGTTTTGTATTAACAATCTGAATCTGAAAAGTCACTAGTAACTAAAGCTATCAAACAAATGTAATGCCGTAAAAAGTACAATGTTTGCCTCCAGAATGTAGTGGAGTAAAAGTATAAAGCAGCATAAAATGGAAATACTCATGTATAGTACAAGTGCCTCAAAATTGTATAAAAAGTACAGTAATTGAGTAAATTTGCTTAGTTACATTACACCACTGTTGACAGTTCACATGAAATTAATAAATAATTACACATTGCATTTTGGTATTGACTTTGTCTTTACATATTAAAAAATATTTTTTCTTGTTTGTTTATGTCACTTCTCCAGGAGAGGGTATGCTACGGCTTTCCTTATTTGGAAATACAGATGAAAAAATAAAAGATAAGCCAGTGTGCTGCATACAGTAATTAAAATGAGTAAGATACAGCCACAAGTACATAATTTCATCAATCATGAATGAGCTATAAACATGTATTCAATATGCTTGTGAAACACAAACAAAAACTAGACAAAATGATATTTGAAATGTAGCTGCAGAAGGCCGACTGCTAAAAGAAGCACCACTTCTGAAACGCTTCCAGCGCACATTTAACCTTCATCAGAGATGTGACGGAGCCATAGTGCAACCAGAATGCATTCCAGTGGGCTAATACCTAGAACGCTGAAGACAATGTCAGTTATTCTGCTCTGCAAAAACTGGTATTACAAATCTAACAAGAAATCCTACCCTAATATAAAGTTGCATTATCACACAATAGAGGTGCTTAACAGAACCTCAATACATGCTGAATGGACATCCTAAAAGTGAAAAATACAGTATCGAACCATGTAACACGTACATAAACACACAGACCCATAACACATTTTTAACAAAAATATATCACAGCATGCCTTAAGCTTAAACCCTCTCTTTCCTTTTAACACACACACACACACACACATTCACACACACACACACACACAATGGCAACTTGCCAGGTGGCACATTGTCACAGCATGAGGTTTTGTGGCGCTAAAGGCGATGCAGCATGGCACTCTGTAAACTGTCATTTGGCAGCAGAAATGACGGGACTGGATCACACCGAGGAAGATCTTTCTCTCCCTCAAACACACACAGGCACGCATGCATTTAGTCAAACCCATTTGAGCACATACTATAAACAAATACACAGATGCACATACAGTACACGGATGCATACAAATGTATACACACACTGTGTTAAACCCTCGTTTAATCTTGAGTGAAGAAGCACAGATTTGAGGTTAAAAGAAATAATTAAATTTAGCAGTTTAACCTAAAACTAATTCAACAAAGGCCAATAAGAGTATTTCCCATTAGTGTGTGTGTGTGTGTGTGTGTGTGTGTGTGTGAATGAATCTACTGTCCAGTTGGCAGGATTTAATTGGTAAAGCTGCCAAATGAAAAGTGGGAGTAACAGTATAGCACACACACACACACACGTACACACCAGTTAATTACATATCCTGAGTGTGTCATTGCTAACCGTTCTGTCTTTATCGCTACTGAGTCACTTAGGTTTAGGCCAGAGGGGTCGACTGCTATTTTAGCTAACACAGCAGCTTGGCCTACTCTGATAGAGGGGGGTACTCACATAGACACACACATGCACACTATACACACACCTCAACGTATGAGGGTTAAGACATTCTTATTGCACTTTTTAAACTGATGTGGGCTGAAATGCTACATTTTCCTGCTCGAAGCCGCTCTTACCCAATCACCTCGAAAAACAGCCACCGCAGCATCGAGGGGATGAGAGCAACTTTTACTGTAGGTGCTGTAAATCTAGGTAGCTTATCCAGTTGAAGGACTTCATTTCAAAAAGCTGAATTTATTTTGATAAGACTGTAAACTTCTGTTAATTTCTCAATAAAAACAGGTAATTACACTCTCTTAAATACTGGTTTACCCCACAGCCCTAGCCATCACAGGAACTCTAACTTTAGGTATTTCACTATTTATCCACTTTTAGAAATCAATTTCAACCATTTATCCATTACTTTCAACTAACTATTTAAGCTGCTTATTCACTACCTTCAGCTACAGTAACATCTCACTGCTTGTTTGCAAACTAGTGTTCACGCATTCTCAATGGCAACATGTTGTGTTCAGGTGTTAGAGCTGAAATCAAATCATAATTCCTATTTTTTTTCCAAATGAGTTGAGCTACTCTACAATCTTTCCACGTACCCCCTGGCGACTATAGAAGCACCCCGTAGGGTACAAGTACCCATGATTTAGAATCACTGCTCTAAAACGTTGAGACTCCTTTTTGAAAGGCAAAGGTGATGCAGCTGCTAATGATATCAGTATTCAACAAATGAGACAGATGATGTTCGGTTTCATCACAGTTCATGTGTGAAACGTCTCCATCTCCTTCACTGTCAGTCTACTCTGAATTACATTTGAAGCCTGTAAAAGGCACATTTGATTGCGAGGCATGATGTGGCACAGTTCAGCATGTTGCAGTATGGGTTGGACCCGTCTCTTAGCAGCTTCCAGAGGTGTCAAGGCGTGACTCATCATCAGCCGGCTTACTGCTTGCTGAATTTTCAGGGGGAAAAAACATGCATCATAGACCTGCAGCCGCTGAGAATGCAGCGCTGGCCATATCATCACAGTAGCAGACAAATAATCCATGGTGGTGCTTCCCGCGTTTGTTAGAGAGGATGGATTTATTTGTCAAGACAGAGGGTGAACATCTGTATTGGTGTGAAAAGGCAAAAGGCTGTTAGACTGAGTCGTCTCTGGGATGGCACTCGTGAGCGACACTTAAGTAGCAGTTCTTCTTTTAGTGGCAATTTAGAATCTATTAAAAAAAATTATGGTAACCGGTTCTGTGCGCTGGACATAACCATGGCAACTGGAAATGCAGAGATTTGTGCATTTGTACTTGGGTATAAAAGATGAAGTGAGGCTAAAGCTTGCTGTCAGAAAAAGGACACATATGACAGATGTTATAGAATATACAGTCAGTTCAACACTGGGGCCACATACACAATAATGTGAATATACAGTATATGGAGACATCATTTATGTATGAAATCACTGACATGTCTATTTATATTGTCAAATAACTGCATAAGAATAAAAACAGTTATTGATTGAGGGTCATATATGCTACTTCGTTTTTTTTATTTCTAAATCAAATCACAATTTCATGTCCGACAACAAAAATATACTGTAATTAATAACAAAAATTTATTTAAACAAATTTTTTACCATAGCACCCAGATGTTGTACAGTGCGCGCACACTACAGTTATCTAGTTCATCTTTAATGAAAGCAAGCGTTTGGGTGAAGTTTGGATTGGAAGATGAAAGTGAAGTATTATGTGAATGCGTCGTACGCCATCACGCAAAGACTACTGTTAGCTAAGAGGAGCCGCACTAGCAAATTAGACCGGCTAATCAACGCACACTTTGGCACTTAAAGGTCCAGTGTGTAACATTTAGGAGGAGCTATTGGCAGAAATGGATAATATTTATTTTTAAGTGTGTTTTAAGTAGTGTATAACCACCTGAAAATAAGAATCGTTGTGTTTTCGTTACCTTAGAATACGCCATTTTTATCTACATAGGGAGCGGGTCCCCTTCCACGGAGGTCGCCATGTTGCACTGCCATGTTTCTATAGTAGCCCAGAATGGACAAACCAACCACTGACTCTAGATGGGGCTGTTTGCATTTTTAGCAAGTTTCATGGCGACCGTAGTCTCTCCTACATGCTTCGAAGGATAGGGTGAGGCGAGCAGTATTCAAATGGTTGCAATCTGCAATTTCACCGCTAGATGCCACTAAATCCTACACACTGGACCTTTAACTGGTACCCAAATTCTGATCGAGCAAAAAAAAACAACCTATAGCCTGCTTATAGGGTGCTTTTATTGTGAAGAGGGGTTAGGAAATGCAATGTGTTTGTCACCAAGTTAGCGGAGCTATTCCGCAATAAAAACAGGTCTAATCAACCAGATATGGATCCATTCTGCGCTATTCGGTCAGCGGATCAGCTTTAAATATTGCAGGGAAGAATAGTAGAACCCTGCTGTACCAATACAGTGGTCTCATTGAAATGAATGAGGGGGAGTTTTTTCATGCGGTGCTAATGTCTGTCTGAACACGGCATCACTTTGGAGATGGATTCAGAGTGGCACATGTATAAAGTCTTGTCGATCTTGGTCACCATGACGCTGTCAGTGGTGATGGGAAGACATACAGTGGATCTGATGGGAGCGCTGTCCTGTGGAAGTTCAGCTTGATGTGATGAGTAAGCAGTCACAGTTAATTTGGGGAGTTCAGGTTTCTCATCTAATAAATATATCCCTCACAAGTCTCCTGCGTTTTGAGTCATGCTCTAACTGTGTGAAGTCAAGTATAAATATATTTACTCCTAGTTACAGACAGAGAGAAGCTCTCTGAGGCTAAAGGTAAAAAAGATGCCATGTTGAAGTTCAGAACTGCTCAGCTCCATAATTGTCTGCACAAAGTTCTTTATTCAAGTCATCAGTCACTGATATTTGAAAATTAAAAGACAGATCACTTCTTTGTTGCAAGAGTTCAAATGAAGTGCATGCTTTAAATAGCCCTCGAATTTAATCTGTGAAGAACACACTTTCACATCTTAGGAGCAGGGAAGGGAACTTTGTTAAGTGTCAGCGGCTGATAAATCCCAGTGTTGCTAAGCTACTTTTACTATTACGCCAACTGACTAAAATAAAACATGTCTCTTAAAGTATTAAAATGTTGTAAATCCAGTGATTATAAGTCTTATTTTTCACACTGGCAATGACCAGTTGTGGTGACGTCCACTCAAGAATTAATCAACTGCCCTCCTACTCAATTCCAGCTACTCCTCAAGCTTTTTCAAAACTGTTGTTACCAAATGTGTTGGTTCTCGGCATGAATTCCACATGATGGCATTTTTACCCGCCAGAGTAAATAAAACCTCAAACTCACCAGTCAGAGCCAGCATTTAACAGCATGTTAAGTAAACCACAACACCTGCACAGCGACCATGATAATCTCTCAGCTAAGATTAGGTGTGCCTGCTGTATTTCTTAGTTGAAATATTATCACGGTCAGTGTGCAGGTGTTCTGATTTATCTTCTCAGCTGGATGAGATAAAAGATTACAACAAAAAAAGAAACTGCTATTGTTAAGACGGGCACAGTCGACAAAACACTGACATAAAGTGTGACACATTAGGACCACCTGATCTCTGCATTTATCACTGCAGACTGACCAGAGTCGTCTTTATCAAGCGCCTCAGAATCACTCCTACATACTTAATTACAAGTAAAAGTCCTGCATTGATACAAAAATCAGCAAAACATACTCAAAGCATCAAAAGTAAAAGTATCCGTTTGTCAGAATGGGCCGTGTCAGTGTCACATCATTATATTATTGGGCCATTATTGTTGAGGCATTAACATAAACAGTACTTTAATGGTATAGCTGGTGGAGGTGGAGCTAATTTGAACTACTTTATATACTTTTGGGTAGTTTAATCTACAATACTGCATCACATTTTATAAACCGATCACGTTCTGTCATGTTCTGTTATAAGTTTTGCAAAATCTTAATCGGAAAAGTAACTGACTGACTATAGCTGTCAGATGAATGTAGTGGAGTACAAAGTACAATATTTGCCTCTGAAATGTAATGGAGTATAAGTATAAAGTAGCATGACATGGAAATACACAAGTGCTGTATTTAAGTGTAAATGTACTTAGTTACATTCCACCACTGGAGAAGGACTACTCCCAGCAGAGTGTGACAGCGGTGTTATATGACTCTCAGCCATAAGTAACATCTAAATCCACTTTGGTACTTACATTTATTTTAGCTTTTAAACTTATATCCACTTTGTACTTAATTTATCTTGCCTGTATTGTATTGTATTATAGTGTATTATATTCTGATTTGCTTAGTGCTTCTATTCCTGTGTGCACTGACGTGATAGTGAGCAGCTGTAACAAAGAGTTTCCCCTCGGGGATCAATAAAGTATTTCTGATTCAGATTGTGATTCTGAAGTAAGCCAAAGTAGACATTATGATGATGTGTTGTAGTTTTCTGACTGATGCGGTTTGAATTATTGAACAGCGGTATGCAGGAAAAAGCACCACTTTTTATGTGTATAAGCAAATATTATAAGTGACTAAGCTATCTAGGTTTTAAATGTAAAAGGACCCCCAAAATGAATAAATAACTTAGGCTAACATTTCATAATGATATTTGCCAATAAGCCATTTTGCAATAGGCTGTAAGTAATCCCTGGCAAGCCACTTGTGTGGCTTAAACAATAAATGTATATAGCTATAATTTAAAATTGTAGACAGTTTGATTCAGCCGTGTGACTTAGCCAAACCAGTCTATCTATCCTATCACATAATTTTACAATGCCTATATTAGCGCTGCGTCTTCCATGTATTGTGCATATTGCACACGCAGCAATGATGTTGCAAAAGGGCTGTCAGCACATCTCCACTGAGAACATGGAATTTATCTTCTCCTCCAACTCATGTGCTCCTACAGGTGGGGATAACATTGTTTCTGTAATGTCACCCAGTGTTGGGAAATATACACCGTAACAATATGAACATATCTCTTTAACACAGCTCCACTATCTGTAATTTCAAACAAGTGAATGAATGAATAAATAAATAAGTAAATGAATAACACGTTATTACTTTATTAATGCCAAAATCACTTCCTGTTGCAAAGCAGTGAGGTTGCAAGGCTTTTTTTTGTTTGTTGAGTATGTGCTCTCTTCTGCATCCCACGCAAGGCCTGTAAAAAAAAATATATATTTTTTTTTTTGCCAAAACTGTATCTTTTAATAAGCTCATAGTCACCAATTAATGTCTCTCCTGCCAGAGAATGTAAGCCTGTGTCTCTAACGGAACACCATCTCCCGGCAGCTCCTAACACGTCAGGACACCTCTGGAGCTTTGCTAAATTTTAGCAGAGATTGGAGTCTAAGTTAAGAAAGTTGATAAAATGCTTTTACTCCAAAAAGTACGAACACAAATGTGTCTAAGAATATATGGCCAGTTAGGACTCCTTTCGTACTCTGAGAATTGATAAATCCCGGCCCAGGTGCAGCAGTTAGAAGCTGTAGTTCCTTACAGACGCTCTCAAAGGTAGATGTACTTCTGTAGATAAAATGGAGACTAACAGATTTTCATGCTTTGAGAAAAGGTGCAGAAGAAAATCACTTAAGGAGATGAAACTATTATGAAGATGGCTTATGTATGTATTTTGACTTTAAAACATGAAATTTGCCACTCCTAAGCAGCCAAAAATATTTTTCCATTCCGGGCCCAACATATTTGGATCCCTCCGTTGCCTCAGCACAAACTTTAAATTGAAACTGATTTACATCACAGTTGCCAGCACCTCCACAGTGTATCTGAAATCCTCTCCAGAGACATCCTGCGTGTTATCCTTCATTGTGACAATAATGCCGTTGCTGTGCAGCTCCTCTCTTCGAAAAATTGAATCAGGAATAAGATTTCAGACACGGGCTTAAAATCCCACAAAAGTACCGTTAAGTCTGTCTCGACATTTCTGCCTTAGTGATCCCAGAATGTTGCAACGTTTGTCAGTGTTGATGAAAAGGACTCACGCTGGCATGCGGTGGTTTATTGGCCTGTAAATTTGGGGAGTTAGGAGGGCATGGGGAGGTAAACAGCATAGGCTGATGCTAAAATAGTGACACACTGTACAAATAAACAGCTACAATATGCAGAGAGGAAAATGGCCGCGAGGAAAACACTAAAGGAAAAGTTGATTTTGCTAATATTTGCACTATATATTTTCTGCTTCATAGTGTGCTCCAGCTGCTTCTTGGTTGGCATGTCTTCCGTCTTTCATCACACATTAAGGTAGGGGTGTGTGTGTGTACGCATAAGCAGGCGCCTTCCTGCGACCATTATTGGTTTTAATGTATTTTTAATTTCCCATGAAGTGACTGGGGTCCTCAGTGACCGGCACTCCATAATTGGCTGGCTGTGTGAACATCAGTCAGCCTAACGAGAGCGAGGTAGCTTCTACTGTGGGGCTGCATGCGCACACACACACACACACACACACACACACACACACACACACACACACAGGTATGTACTTGCATTTGCAAGTGAATGCAGCCTGACTCTTGTTTTTGTGTCTTTTCTGTCTTCTCCCTTCCTTCCCGTCCTCTGAAACAACACACACACACACACACACACACACACACACACAGGAAAGAAAGTCTCATTAACCAAGCTAGTGCTGCCATTTCCTCCAGAGGGATCAGACAAGAAGTGTTTACCTGTTAGACTGTGTGTATGGGAACGGTGTATGAATACAACAGATACAATTAGCAAAATGTATTCATTACACACGTACAACAAGCAGGAGCAGTGAATCTGGGTTTGATCGAAAGCATCTGCATTGTTTCTGCGTTTTCATTATAGTGAAGAACTTCATTCTAGGCTCACTGGGGGACAGATCACTACGCCGCAGTAATGTGCTGCTGCAAGGTTTTTAGGCTGTATAGCTAGAGAGGCACTGGGGACACGATGCTCTGAAATATATCATACCTTGAGTTTGACTGCAATTGGACATGGAATATTTAGAGATACAGTGATTTCTCTCTGCTCATACATTAACACACAACAGTACTCTCAAGCGTGCACACATTCTAAGAAATCACACATACACAACAGGACGTCTTATTCAAAGCAATTTTGTCATATATAGGATTTATTTACACTTTCTATTTACAGATTTTTGTTTCAAAATCTTCTCTGTACACATTTTTAAATTCAAGAACCACTTCTCCTGTCACCCACACACTCTAGCATTATTAGATTTTTCTGAGTACTCAAGAGGCAAAAGACATGGGAGGGAGGGTTTTTTTTTCCCCAATTCAGTTTGGTTTTCATAAACATATTTTCACGGGTGGAGAAGTAGAGTGAGAAAAAAAAATACTCTAAAAGAAATGAAAGCAGCTGAAAATGTTACTTAAGGATACCCTCCTGAAGATCATCCAAAGAATGTTTGAAGTTTGCCTGTGTGTGTGTGGGCTACTAGAAAAAGGGCTCCAGCCAGATACCACCTGGGCCTTCATCACCATGGAGACGTGCGTGTGCGAGAAACAGTGGGTAACAGGCAGGCTAACGTGACATTGGTAGCATGGTAATGTGTGTCTGTTTATTAAACCATCTCTTTTCACAGAAGTC
The DNA here is from genome assembly GCF_020085105.1 of Siniperca chuatsi. Classification (NCBI taxonomy): domain Eukaryota; kingdom Metazoa; phylum Chordata; class Actinopteri; order Centrarchiformes; family Sinipercidae; genus Siniperca; species Siniperca chuatsi. Next base: position 15,268,245 of record NC_058064.1, read on the forward strand.
TGAGAAGGCAGCTACTTCTTGTTAAAGGGAAATTACTGCATATGACATTACAGCAAAAATAGAAAAAAACTCTTCCCGGGGGGGTATCCCTGGTCACCACTTCTTTCCTCCCAGTTTCCAATATGAACATGTGCAATAAGGCAACATGACTTCTTGAAAAGTAGGACTTTGGATAATAAATGGCACAATAATTGACAGTTCGTGAAACCCCTGTCCCCCTTAGTTACTGTTGCTACGCCTGTCAAGGTTTCCATTCTCGGCACATGTGCAGTTTACAATGCAGATTTATTACTCAAAATTCTTAGTCATTTTTGAAACACTGGTTCCTTGATTTCAGACAGAGGTAGACAAAAGCAGCTTCTCATTTCTAGCCGGCACCCGTTGAATTTGCTGTCTGAAATGACGACTGTTGGTGGCAGATTTTATCAGCTGTAGGTAGCTAGCTAATTAAGCTAACGTTAGCGCCATGAGTTGATTTAAAATGCTGTCTCTGGCTGACTTTTTAATGTCTCCAGCTGACTTTTAAAGGGCTCCTAAATATGCACTTGATGGTGGTAAAAGACTGAGACTAAAGCTAACAGGTCCCAGGCACAAAGTTAGCATCCTCGCCAGTTGATGACCCATATGGAAGACTAGCTAGTTAGCACTATTATTATAAGTATGATAAGTAAAAATATAACATCAGACCCTGTGTGACTGCTTCGCTTAAATACTTGTTTGTATTTTTAAATAGTATGTTTTCACTTTTAACATTACAAGACAAAAGCAGTTAAGGATGAGGACTAACAAATTACTTTGGTAAATGTAATGCAATATCGGAGAATGGTGGTTAGTGTTGCTGGAGTGTAAAAGTCCCCAAATCCAATAAAGGACAGGACAGAGCTGCTAACGTTAGCCTAAACTCTGATAGCATGCAGGACCAGCTTCCACATAGTGGGGAAATTCTAAGCAGTGGATGTGCTAGTCATAAACGGGTTTAAAATATAAAGTATAACAGCACAAACTAATGTATTTAGCTAATGATATGCTCCTTAGCCTTGAAAGTAACTCTAGGTTACAACTGTAGGTAGTAAGCTAGTTAACCGGACATAACGACAAACAATTGCTGCTAACGTCACTGTCCATTCCTTTTCCTCATGTTTTTGGTTTTGGAGAGGCTACCAAAAAAAGACATCACCCTCCAAACTCTTTAGATGCCGACTGTCGCTCTTACTACAGACCCATGCACAGTGCTTCAACATGTGCAGAAATCCAAAGCTTGGCAGGCCTGCTGTGCCTAGTTACGGTTTCTAAGCCTTGAATGGACAATGAATGTCCAGGGGAGGGGTTAAGCGAACGTTCAATTGCCAAGTTTGAACTATTAAATGCCCAGAGTGTTATTAAACAGTTCATGTTGGTGGCTAACACACCCAAAAACCAGATGTGCACAAAAAAAAAAACATTTTCTGTCTTTTCACAGCAAATTCAAAATGTCATACTATTGCTTGCAGAAATCTAAAACCTTTCAAGTTCATTTGAGGTCAAAAATATAACTAGGATGTTGTCTCATGTCTCCAGAGTCAGGCACAACTTCATAGGCTCGTCATGTAAACAGCATAAAAAAAATAAAACCGAAAAAGGAAAAGACAAATCTTTAAAATGCTGATTGAAAGAATATATCTCATACAAAAAGAGAGAGAAAGGAAAAAAAGGCTATAGACTTTTAAATTAAGTGCAGTTTTTCCTTGTCAGAGAGCATTGGGGAGATGAGGGGCTTGTGAAACTGGTGCAGATTGTGCAAAAAGAAAGAAAATCACGTATGATCAAAGACTGACAGCTCTCAGAGAAAAAGCGCAGAAACTTCCAAAGAAACACAACCCCGTTCCTCTCTCCTTCCATCTCCCCTTCACACACCTACGCACACCGTCTTTGCGGGCTGGGGTGACAATAATGGATCCTGGCGGAGTCGCGACGGGGGGCTCCAAACGTTAACAGCTTTGTGTTATGTCATGAATGTCTGATTACCCTCACCATCCCCCCATTACACCAATATGGTGCTACTGACTTTGGGTAAGACTTCCCATGTGTTCTATATGAACAGAGCAATGTAAGACAGGAAAAAGACAAAGGTACTGCAACAGTACAATTGTGATGACCAGTGTTAAGTAGGGAGTAATAAGGTTTTATCTAAATGCACTTGCTCTTTTTGTTCATTTATGTGCTGCTTACTATATGCAAAAATATTTTACATTAAAGGGTGAGTTGAATAATTGTCATCTGTTAAGCCTGTCAGGCTTCTGTCACATTAGAGGGGAGTTCAGTCCAGCTTTTCCCAGTCGAGGGAAAGATGTTAATGCATTTCCTGTCCAACGAAAATCAAATGTAACCACAATATTTAAAGCCATGATTCTGCTCTATTCCATCATGTTTTGTATTTACAGCAAAGGGCCTGTCCCTAGTGAAATTACAAATGCATTTTGAAAGTTTTTAAAATTATTTTGCCAGACCAATTGGAAAACAAGGCAATGGCGCACAAAGCTGCACCCTGACTTTTGTTTTTTATGACAATATGGAGGATTTTGAGACAGGACTGACGGATCCTGAAGCTGAATGAAGAGAGCGCTTTATATTGTGTGTCTAATACAGAACTAGGATGTCACAGTCTCCAATATCTCTGCTGATCTGCACAGGATAAACTGACAAGCTGTGCAGAATACAAAGTTAGAACAGACTAGTTTTAAGGGCACACTAGTGTAGAAGTTATTTTGTTAATTTTGCAGCAGCCTGGTGCTGGTTACACATGATTCAATTAAGAGAACCAATGTGTATCAAACATGTGTAATTGCTTTTTAAAGTTGCAATAATTCCTTATAGATGGAGGCAGCAAAAAAACAAAGCAAAAATGAAAACATGCACCTGCTGCTTTAATATGTTTATAGGCATTACAATTCACTTTGTGGATGACATATTAAGAAGAATCTCTCAATGTTGAACTCAGTACAGACTGCCTTACTGGTGTTCTCACCGTGATTACGTGATTTAAAGTTGTATTTTTGAGGTGGAACTACTGTTTGAAGAGAGTGTAATCAAAGTGTTTCGCTTTATTTGGGCTTAATCTCTGTTGCAAACGTCACACTTTTCATTTGTGCTTGTTGTTGGAATCAGCAAACTATCAAATGAGTAACTGTGCTGAAAACAGACGTGGTCCCCTAAAGCCTATTCTCAGCAACATGTCAGACTCTTTCCACCTACACCGAATCAACAGACAACAAACGTTTTTTGTGCACCCATGAAAATACGGCCCAAAAGACAGAAGGAGTGGAAGGAGTGAGAGAAAACAAAGAAACATATTAATTAAGGCAAAAATTGTTCATTTGGATCTTAAAAAACAACCCTGTGAATACCAAATTTAGCTTCCACGAGGATGATTCCATTTCTGAATGGAACTGCAAATAGTTTATTTTGATCCCATACCGATGTGTTCATGATACCGATGTGTGTAATGTCTTACACTTGAACGCCGTTATGTTGCAGTTCGTGTGGGAGGATGGGATAAAGGTGGGGGGACTCAGTCGGAGTGGTTTGTGGAAGGGGGGAGACATGCCTCCCCTCACAGACTGACAATCTCTCCCTCTGTAAAGTCCCAGCGTGTTTGAAGGGAAACAAACTGTGTCCCTTCTGGCACGAAGCAGGAGAGAAAAGAAAGACAAAAAGGAGATGTCATGTTCCATCAGGTTGTGTTGTCACCAGGAGAGGGGGTTCAGATACGTAAAGCATCTAGCGCTGTGCCCGTTTGCCATCTTTCTTTGTCTTTGCAAACTGAAAAAATAAAAAAGGGTCACATTTTTGCCTCTGGGGGGGGAACTATGTGTTACAAATAACAATTAGCAGGAAAGAACTTTTTCTGAGCCAGACTGATCCCCGGCGGTGCTGAGCAACAGCTTGTGGTCCTGCATCAGGCCTGAGGTTGTACTTTGAGGCGTTAGCTTGAGTGGACCAAAAAGTCGTGGTCTTCAATGATGACGAGGGCTGTGCACTGGACTGAAGGAGTGCACATTTCAGAGCTGATCAGAGAAAAATAATTTAAAAAAAAAAAGGCTCCATATCAACATGTTAGAATGCTACACCACATGTCCTCTCAAGTCATTGGTTGATTCAAATCTCTTAGTAGCTGAAAGGACCATGGGCGATATGGGTAAGGGAGGTTAAGAAAAGCTCCCCTTTTCCTTCCATGTAGGAATAGAGGTCTCTAAGTTCAGTAGACAACTGCAGGGCAGGAAAGGAGGAATAAGAGGAGGAGGAAGGGAGCAGCTGCAGAGAGCCACGCTTATCATCTCTTGTAGTGGTTGGGCGCGTCAGCGAAGGCAAACTTCAACCTGTAGGCCTCGGCCAGCAGTACACTCACTTCCTCGTTGCCCCAGTGCATTGTGGGAAGGTTCTGCAGGAGGATCATCAGACCCTGTTGGGGAAAAAAAGAAAGAACAAATTCTTAAGAGAAAAGCACAACAGACAACAAATCAGTTTCAGAGATAAAAAGAACAGAAACGATTGAATAGTTGAGTTTAGGAGAAAAGACATTCATTGATGTGAGACAATAAAAGTAAAGCTGTTGAAAAGGTTATTTATTCCCATGTTTTGAACAACGAGACTTGTGTGATGTTGTGTGTTAAATGAACTAAATGTTCCGACACATCCAGAAACATTACCGCTTTTACAAAAAAACTTGTAACAAAAAAAATTTATATTTTAAACGTTCATTATTACGGTTTTGTATTTCTCTGTCATGTAGCACAGTGTTAACAATGTTACTTATAACATTCTTTCTCAGCCCTGGAACTCAAACCATTTTCTAATGCCCCAAAAGCTATATATTTAAATAATTAAATTAATATCATAAACATGAGATGACTAGTCGACTAATGGCTTGAACTAACGATTACTAGTCGACTAGGAAAATCTTTAGTTGGGGGCAGCCCTATAGATTATACTAAAACCCAACAATCTAATTGTCAAACTCAGCAGCATGGGTTTAGGTCAGGATCAGACTCTTGGACTTGACCAACAACTCATTTGGGCTTGAAAAGTTGTTTTCTAAATAATCAAGAAGACGTCTTAATGTGTGCATAAAATACACATTCAATGGTTTATTGTTTCTCACCATCTAGTGATGTTTATTGTGGTTGAGCTACTGATATGTATACTTGTAAAGAAATATTACATAGTGCTGTAAAAATGGCAACATTTGAATGTATAACTGGAATATATTTTAAGTAACACGTTTCAGTTTTACAGTTTGTTCAATGATGGTGAAAAACTATTCCAGCCTCAGGTCTTTATTGGACTCTGTTAGCTATCTGTTTAGTCTGATCCTGAAAGATTAAATGAGGACACGACAGAGAACACCAGGTGCATAGGCCTGTGATCAGATGTCATTATCTGTATAACTTTATCCAGATACAGATCGCATGTTAATACCAAGTATGATTTGGGCCCAAAAATTACTTATTTGTAAACTACAGAGCCCAAAACTATGCAAAACTTTCCACATGCAACTACAGCAAAAAAAATAAAGCTGTAGTTGCATTTGGGATCCTACAAAGTATACCCTTCTGGTCTGAAATGTACAAGTGTAATGCTAGTGTAACAGACAGGCACAGTTACACTTGCTTTCTGCCTCTTCCTGTGTGTTTGAGTGTGATTCAGGTGTTATTAACTCAGTCAAAGCGGTTTAATAACAGCTGTGAGAAAGAAATAGTAGGGTGCAGGGTCAGGAAAGAAAGAATAAAATGTCAAGTACAATTCAGTGGAACTCAAGCCTTTCCCCAGATTCCTGTTCTGTACATTATTATGTAAGTAAAGAGACAGACAACAGCAACACACACCCACACGGACGCAAGTTCAATCTCGCCGACTAATGCCTCTCTCTCAAAGGGGAATGAGACTGGTTAGCAGTGAGACAGACTGAACCTGTGTGTGTGTGTGTGTGTGTGTGTGTGTGTGTGTGTGTGTGTGTGTGTGTGTACGTGCATGCTACGGATCAGTGTCCCAGGAGCTTTCATCATCAAGGCTGAAATCATTGCCGTGACAACAGGGTTTACAACCAATCACGGTGTTGATAATCACATCGAAGGACAAATCACGTTGGGTGTCCTGGTGTCTATACTCATCTGACTCCTGAGCAGAACAGTTACAAAAAAGTGTTTTTTTTAACACCAGTTAAACTATTTGAATGTAATTGTAATGAATTGTGTGTCAAAGTGCTTCTAAGTTTTTATGCACATTCCATCCTCATCTTTCTACAACAGCTGATAAAGTCAAACTACACAAAACTTTAAGTGGGTATATTCATTACAGCAGGGCACTTTGTATTATTTTACCCTCCAACGTATTAAATCGAAGGTGTTTGGCTCCATTAATTTTTTCCTTCCTCGCACGTTTTTAATGAGCCGGTGAGACGACCCTGATGACTTTTCAACAGAAAAGCATTTGTATTCCGAGTGAGGGTGGAAAAGTAAAAGTTTGCTTCGACTAATTAAGCTCAAAGCTGCAATCCTAGCCAGATTTTACAGATTAGGCTGCAGCTATGTTTCACCTCTGTCTTCTGAATAACTTAAAGGTGAACCCGGCTTAATCTCAGTTTTAACATACACTAACATTTTAAACATTTCTCTTAGCTAGGTTAGCCAGTGATTATTTTGTTGACTGGCTTTCATGAGCGTTTGAAATGTGTTAAAACCCTGATGGAGTATTTCAAAAATTCAAAGGCAGTGAGCGAGCGCTGCTAAAAATGCTAACAAATTCAGCCTCCAGTATCGTCAAACATAATACAGGACTCAGTTCATGATCAGACTCGCTCTAAAATGCTGCTCCAATATCACTATCATCAAAATCCAGCCGCTTGTTAATTCTACAGTAAAAAAAAACACTATAATAGATGCTCCTGGACGTTGACTTTGAAAGGTTGACCTAATGACATCCCTGTTGGTTCAGAAAGTCACACTTCTCTGAAGTATTTTCACTCTGAGGGATGGAGAGAGACGGAAGAAAGACAGAAAGCAGTCTGATCAAAATTCAGCTTGCCTTTCTCTCATCTGTATTCAACGGAGCATCACTATCAGCTCTCCCCTTTCATCGCTCACCCTCTCTCCCATTCACACACAATCCATCGCGATCCAACAATGTTGCTCACAGCTAAAGGACAGCATGTGAGCACAAGTAGGTTCATGTGTTGTAAATTTATGTTTATGTTATGCTCTGTGAAAACAGTCAGACGCTAAAAAATTTAAAATTTAAAAACAATGTTTGAACTGCAGATGTCCTACAGAACATCGGTCAGCACAACTGGATTTAAATCACCAATAACAAATATTTCATTTAAAAAGAACAAAGAGGGAGCAGGTAAAAGAGAAAATTTATTATTAAAAAAGAAAAAACAGCCATCCGTGAATTGTTCATGCTGCAACTAAATAAATTGCATGTAGTTCTTCCAGTCTCGAAGAACACAGTTTATGGGTATGTATGGTATGTATTTATGTGAATGTGTGTGTATAGTGCATCGTATGCATGTATTCTGTGCATTGCCCTAGTGGTCCTGGATGCCTGGGGCTAGACACCATGTACATCCCTACTGTACTTCACAGCCCCAGGCAAGAAGGAAAGCTTCCCTATAGAATAACAACACTGTATCCTGACTACACATGACTTATAGTGAAATTAATATATGCTGAGGCGCATCGCTAGACTAAAAGACTTTTTCTTTTAAATTAATTTTGAAGGCTTGACATCAGTGGACAGATTTATTAACCAAACCAGATAACTGAGATGCTGCGGATCCTAAAGCAAACCTTTAATACAAGGGATGGGGAACACTGCCCAATAAAACAACAGTAATGTAATTGACTTAAAGTCTTGCTGAAATTTAAATTCATTTCATACATCTTCTTGACGTACGTTACTCCGTGTCGTGATTTGAATCACAGGGTAATGTATGGAGTGGCCAGGTTACAGGGACACCTGTTGTGGTGAGTTTTGACAGTCTGGGGATTTGCCATCACTACATCTGTACCTAGAGAGACAACTAATGCTAGCTACCCCCCCCCCTTTGTATAATGTGAGACACAAACAGCACTGAGTGAGCGAGAGCTGCTGATGACTCAGCAGGTGTTGAAAAAATGAACAAAAAGTAACATCTAGTGGGAAGAAAGTGCTAACTTTTGCTTTTAGCTTGCTGGCTTCACTTTTCCTTGAATGTTGTAGAAGGACAGACTACTTAAATCACTAATTGTACATAAATATAAAACCATAAATGTTGTCCTCTTTGTAGCCTATCTTGGGCTCCACAGAGATGGAGATGGATAAGTAGTAGGAGGGAAATTTACCATATGCTGCCATATCTTTATAAATCAACAAAAGGCACTAATTGCTATGCTACAGGAGAAGGACCAACCACCTTCAATCAAGTGCTGCTTCGAGTGTTACAGCCGTTAGGCAACACACCCAAACAAACATACACACAAGTGCACTCATACACCACCATAGTGACTGAGGAGCTTCATTAAAAGCATATTTCTGCATGGTAACCATCTGCTGGCTATCACTTCTGTTGGGCTAATGACTTTAATACGGTTTAATTGCATACATCTCGCTGTCAGGGGGGAATGCTGCACTCACTCCACTCCACACAGGTGGCAACTCTCCACGCTGAGAGGCCACAAGTGTCTGTGTGAATGAGTGTGTGCGTTTGCATGAGAAAAAAAAAAAAAGGCATCTGTGCAATCCATGAAATTCAGTATATGTTTAGCATGTGTTTGTGGGTAGTGAAAGGTGTGTATGCAATTTAGAAACAAGGGCGAGATGTAACTAAAGAGTATGCAGAGTGGTGTATTGAGATGCATGCATGTTTGTTACAGTGTGTGTCTCTGTGTTATAGGAAGAAATCAATCAGAGATGATACAGTAAATTGAAGGTACAGGTGAGAGAAAAAGGAGACTGAGATGTGTGTACGTGTGTGTGTACTGTAGGTGTGTATGGTGTTTCTGTAGCTAGCCTTGTTACGTGTGTGGGGGTGCTTGTGGTTATTCAGGCATGAATATCCATTTATCCCACAATACTAACAAACACATTGATCCACCGTTACTGTATACAGTACGCTACAAAAAAAGGCAATTAGCTCTCCATCTCCTACGCTTGGCAAGGCTTAAAGTGGTTAATGTCTATTGATACTGAGGGGAAAGCAGATTGTCAATAGAGCCAGTACAATAGCTCTTTCTTCAAAAAGGGAATGGGATAATATAACGGTTACACAGAGAGCACTGTCAAGTGAAATTGACTTGCTGTGCGTCTAGTTATTGTTTTAACGTGCATCTGCCCAGGGTGAGCTGATTTAAAGCTTTGCATTTATAAAGCCACATATGTTCGGTGTAAAATCTTCCACCTTGGTGAACGGGTGAGCTGCTGATTCACTCTGTGGGAAATGGCAAATTTTAAAGTAGGTGTGGAGTAAGTGAAACAAAAGCCACACAATAACCAGGCAAAGCAGGGCTGATAAACATGAAGACACCACATTTTGAAATATGCTTCACCATGAAGGGTTAGAGTCATATTTGTGAGCATTGATTTGGATGAAACTATGTTATGTATGCATGTGAGTTACAGATACTATTAGTTATAAGAGCTGAAGCCTCAAATGGAGTCAGAGAGAAATATTACTTCAAATACTATTAACGACTGAAGCTATCTGCAGTAATGGTGGCTTCTGCTGAACTCTTGCAAGCACACACACACACACACACACACACACACACACATATATAGACATAGACATAGATAAAACACACAATTAAAGCCCACTCTTCCTGTGAACCAAATAGTCTATTTGCTGGCAGAATGAGATGGTGCTAAGTGAAGTGAGTACAATGAGTGCCCAAAGTCCTGCGAGGTGACTCGCTATCTTTCCTGCGATGACAACTACAGCTCCCTGCAGCAAGCAGCAAAAGCCCTGGAGAAATTAATGGCTCAGAGATGACAGGTGTTGATGTGCACAAACATACCAACAGACACACATTTGTGGCTAAAAATGGCAATCGTCTGTAGTAACTGTTGTGTTTCTTTGACTACACCTCCAACCTCCTTCAACCAACACATCTAAATGAACACACGCATGGAGATGAGGGTGCACACACACAGACACACCTACATGCCCAAACACTCCAGGTTGCTTGTGATGGTAATGGTGTTTTGCAGCACCCTGAGGTGTAATGGGCCCAGGCACTGCTCTGTTGGGGCCATTAGCTTGCTGTAGTTTGTATAATTACACAAAATGGGCACTCTGGCAAACAGTGGGTGCTAATGTAGGAGTTGGGCACTGTAGCTGACATAGGATGGCACAGCCAAGTTGTCTTGTAAAAAGGTTGGCTGGTAAAAAGCTCAGTGGATTAATACAGTGGGAGCACTTATGAGCCCCCACACTGCTGCGAGAACGGTGCATCTTTGCCGCGGATGCAGCGCGCTTGAGCCTCAGCATGTCACGTGTTACAGTATAATGCCTAGCTTACCCATAGCTTTACACAGGTAAACCGGTGTGGTTGTAGCCTATAGGGTTTTGGATTTGACATCATGCATACTGTGCTGTTCACTTGCCTTAATCTGCAAAAGACAGCTGCACGTTGGTAGAAAACGGAAAATTCCCTGTGATCATAATCGACATGGCTATATGCTTTTGCATCACCAATCACTGCAGGCTACAATAGATTTAAAAAGTGGCATACATGTACAGTAGCCCACAGTTTACCAGTTTAGGTACTGTAAAATATATGTATTACTGTAAAATATATACTGTATGCTCCAGGAAAAAATGTTAAGTCAGAAATATTAAACATGATTGTTCATTCATGAGAGTGCGGGATGTGTAGGGAAAGTCTGGGGGTTCCCCTTTTTATCCAGAGCTTATACCTTTCGTATTTTCATAGCAGTGATCAAGCTTTCCTTTGTGATTTAATCATTATTTTATCATCCAAAGACTTACGTATGACTGCTGGGTGCCACTAAAGATAACCCTTTAGTAGAACAATGGAATACACTCTGTTTCTGTATGACTGGTTTGGATCCCACTACATAACAGTGGCATAGTACTGTAAATTTTTTTAATAAATAAAGATCTCTAGAAAGTCTCCTAGAAATTCCGTTTATATACAACAAATCTGCAACAGCAAATACATTTTGAAGAAAATGAAACATTAATGAGGAAATGTTAATTAATGTATCTGGCAAGTTGCAAAAATGTCGATACTGAACTTATCAGTAAAATGTAAGACACACTGTGCTACTGTGAAGTTTTGTTTCCTTTTACATTACATTACTATTATACCAAATTATTCACTCAGTAAAAAAACATATTCCATTGTACTAATGGACCATTCGAGGGAATTGTGTTGTGCAGGCATGCCAGGTTCACTTTTATGCGGCTAGAAAGACAGAGACACACATTCACACCTCGCCTGGTTTTGTCTTGGAAACGTCAACAGCTGTCTCTAGGGAAGTTTTCTTTTTTGTACCTGGGGCAAGGGGGTTGGTTTAAGCTGTCTTTAGCCCATTAAGAAGAGACTGCGCAGTTTCTCCTCTTGTTACAGTACTATATACTGTACCAACACTCATCTTACAGTAAAGATGTATTCCATTGTTCTAGTAGCAGGGACGCTCAGCCCCCACAAACCAAGAAGCCATATTTAAAGTCCCATGTGATGTGTGTGTGCACTGCTATGAATGATTGAATAATATTTTGTATAATGTCCTATAATATTTTGTATGATATCCATGGAAAGGCAGTCGGATCTGTTTTGGCAGGAAGGTTTGGAGCAGGATTTATACATACTATCTTCAACCTCAGCATTAACAAAAGAAAGTTCCAATACATTTTTCAAGCAACTGCAGCAGTATAGAGATGTGGTTCACCTGCAACATGTTGCTGAAATAGATGCAAAACGAGCATGCGCTCACACGGCTGGGAGAAAGCACAGTTAATGAAATATGATGAGATATGCAATCACAGACACGGTTTTTGTAAAATTTCGTAACGTTTGAAGCTTGTGGTTTGAGCTAAGACAATAGTTAGGTCCAATTATGTACTTTTGCTGTCTGGAAATTCCATGCAGCCGTGAAAAGTACTGGAGAAAAAAAAAGATAAATATCTCATTTGACATTCATATACTTCGAACATGCTTAATGTGCAGTAGATCAACATCAGTCCAACATTGTGTAAACCAAACTAATTCATGAAGTCCTGCAATGTCCTTTATAAGAGGAAAAGGATAAGGAGACATGTGGGATATGGGTACAGCCTTTGGTAATTTAAATACTGTGGGAGTGTGAATAAGATTAAAGCCCGAGAGAATGGATGACAGATTGGTTGAAAGCTTTCAGTATGCATGAAACCACAAGCGTGGGTGTTAGTGTTGAGGTTATCATTTGGATACTCCAACCCTTACTGACACCTCATAGAAAGATGTATTTTAATGGCTTTAATTAAAACAAAAAAATGAAAGGGTAAACAGATATTCCTCTATGAGAAAAAGAACTTTTTTTTTTTTTGCTCTCAACAGTTCACGCTTACTGTCAGCGGGCTTTAGCCTGGCACCCATTCTGTACCAGTCAATGCCTGCCCGATGACAAGTTCATAACCTCTAGAAAAATGCAGCCAGAAGCAATCTAAGTACTAAAACAGTCTGTGCTTCCTCTGTGTATCGAAGCATTCATATTGATATTTCTTTCTGCTTGAGTAGTTTCACTTTTCTGCATGTACATCTTAAAAGTTCAAGAGCAGTCGATTTTTAACCATTTAACCCCTTCTGCTTGAACCATTACCACCCAAGATCTGGCAAACAGTTTTGTTTCCACACTGTTTCAAACATGCAAAACTTCTTAAGAAATGTATGAGCCAATTCACTGCAATGAATTTCCGTTGTATATCTATGCTTGTTGAATACCATGTTGATTGCTGCTCTGCAAAATTGGCAATATGAACAGTTCAATGGGCACTACCATGCACCCACTAACATACTAAATACTCCAACAGAAAAATAGTGCCTTAACAGTTGTCAGCTGTCACCCACTGCCAAGTTCAGAAAGGTTAATGCCACCCTAATCAAGAGTTCACAATCCCTGAAGACCAGGAGCAGAAATGCCTCAGTTCTCACTTTGACTGCGTATAAGAGCATTTAAATTTAAAATTCTATATTTTTGTCTCAGTTCATGACCCAGCCCATTCCACAAATCTCCTTTTGTCTCTTTCTTGGAAATATATTTCTCCCTCTCCTCCTCCTGCTGCTGCAGTCTGTTTATTCCTTATAAGCGGGTCGATATTTGTTTATTTGGCATTTTTCTGTCTTAACTGAGTTGAGCAGGGGGGCATGCTGTTGGCTTATGGGCTGACAGAGCAACTCCTGTTAAATTCTGTTATCTTAGGGCAAAAAAGCCATAAAACTCTGACTCTTCCTATCTCTATTTTCCTCTCTACTGTGGATAAACCTCAGCCAATGATAATACCGGTAATGACACTCAGACGCCAAGCTAATCGCCCCACACACGATTGTTTTGAGCTGATAAATGCTTTTAGGAGACTCCTGGCAATGGCAAACTTGTGCTTGTATGCATTGATCAACAGAGCAACAACACAACTCAGTTGTACAGCTAATATACAACTGCCTTTGTGCACATACTTGAGCACAAACACACACACTCACTTACTTTATGTCTACTCAATGCCATACCGTGACTGATCACTGCCGACTTTCCAAGCAGCTTTGGTCATCAAAATTGTGCACCACAATGATTCAGCGTACCAGCCCATGCAAGTTAGCTTTAAAGTGAACTTTAGTTGTCAGTGATGGAGAGCATGTAGGTGGAAGGGGAGCAATGAAAGACCGATGTCACAGAATAAAAGGCAGGATGGGGTGGAGGGCTACATAATTACTTCCACCATATTAAGTCCTCTGCTTTCCTCTCATTTTTTTTCTCTTCCCCTATTGTTTTGACACAAAAACATTCATATGCCACATCGGGCGCAGCACTCAATCAACAGGGTGATTATTAAAAGTTGTTTACCGGGGGGTGGCCTTGTCTCACTTTCAACACTATTGACTACAGAGCCATCCATCAGAGAAGCTGCAAACCCCTGAGAAGGTCTGCTCGATACAAGCCAAGTTTGGGAAGAAAGTTATGGGGGAGAAAATGAGGAGGTCTTGTCGTGATAAATGGGTGGAAAATATGGAATTACTCAGAAGAGGAATCCAGCTCTTTACTGGAAATAGCAAGGTGGTGATCTTAATGGGGCTATTGCTCATGCACACACATGCTGGTAAAAAATAAAGAGAGAGAGAGCTATGTATACTTCTTTGTGAAGCTTATAACGTTCAATTTTTATTGGTGCAGAACTGAAGACTGAACCATAGCATTGTCCAAAGCATTGGTGGCAAGATTCTATGGGCTAATTAATGTCTTTTTAACATATCACATATTTACGGCATAAAATAATGCCGTAAATACAGAGAAAAGTGATTTTTTTTTTCCAGTAGAGGGCCCTATGGACTACTCTGATTACAATACCCTGCAGCATTTGTGTTGGCAGAGTAAAACATCTAGAGTGACCAGATGTCCCGATTAAATAGAGAGTGTTCCAATTTTCAAGCATTTGTCCTGGCGCCCTGACAGGGACACACTTTGTTGTGATAATTAGACTGAATGAATTTTGTTTTTCCCAAAATAAACTTTTAAAAGACATCTTTGTGAAATGTGTCACCAAACTAAATAATGGCTTAGTTAGGACAATGCTTGGGGTAAATTAACACACTAAATGTAGAAAAAATGTCGGTGTAGTAAAGGAAGGTGGCAGCGATCTGCAACTAGAGCCGCCCAAACAGAAAGAGAAAGATTTATCTATAGGCAGATAGGTAGAGTTCAGACACATAATCAAAAGGACGCTATTCGATATGCGCATAACATATTTTTCTACTGACATGTTGAAAAAAAGTTAATTACATGCATTTTCCCCTTTTATATTTAAACAGAAATCAGATGGGCAAAACACAGCGGTGCAATTCACTTGTACTTTGCCTCAGTGTATATCTGTATTGGAAGTTTTGTTTTATTCTCTAATAGTGGTTTCAGTTTTACAAATCTATGTCATTTGGGCTCTAGTACATTATATGTGCAGATGCTGCAGTTACTAACTGATTTAATCTCTTATACACCTCAAACACACACACACACACACAGAGAAAGAGAGAAAGAGAGAGAGAGAGAAAGAGAGAGACAAAGTATGCAGTAGGAGGCTGTTTGCATATTGTTCTTGAGGTTTCAAATAAAATATACATAAGCACTGTCCCATCACTACAGAAAAAATTTAAATATAAAACAGAATGAAAAACAACAGAGTACTTTAATCAAACTCAAGCTAACTGGCAAACAAAGTTGTCTCGGTGATTGAAATAGTGCTGACATTTCCAGAACACTGGTTCCTCGGGAGTGCCCTCCTTTCCTTTATTGCCAAAGCAGCCTAACCCAAGGCGTTCTCCACACATAACTGATCTGAGGACAGATGCTGACATTTACAAAAGGTCCACAGTTTTTCACACACCATTAATTAAAGTGAAAACAAACCTTTGTCTCCCTCTTTCACTCTTCCACCTCACTTTCTTTCCTCACTACAGCTCTCCTGCATGTCTTTGGGAAAACTGTAATGACAGTGAGATTCCATTTACACAGAACTAATGGCTTTGCATTCACAAACGCTTGGCCTCACATTAACAATCACGATGGGGATCCTCATGACGGGGACCATTCAGCAACGCTTACTAATGAAATCTCAGGGAAACACTATTAGATGGCCGAGATCAAGAGGTTCCACTGATGGCCATGAAATCCATGCTGACAAATATTGCTCTTGGTTTTTTTTTGTAAATGATCACAAATGTCAGCATGTCCTTATGAGTCTGTAGATTAACTTAAGGGCTGCGTGACCTTTGAAGTAAAAAATTAAATTACAGATAATGTAGTCTAATATCCTGGAACATGCTAAAAAGAAATCGTATGTATTAGACTAACTGTTAACTAGTTAATCCCTGTTTTATTTTACATTTTTTGTGTAAATGACTGATCAACTGAGAAAACAAAGCAGTGTATATGTTAGGTAGAATGTAAAATTGAGTAATATAGGGAAACGTATAGATTACAACATTAATAGGTTAGGTCTCACGCATAATTGAGCACCCAGCTGTTTCTTCAATCACTTTTTATTTATTAAGTGCAAGGAATAATCTTCGTATGCATGGAAGTCGACTAAAAGCATTAAGCATGAGATGTGTGGTAAAATATATGTTTTACTGTTGGAAAATGAACTTTATATTCACATTACCAAGTGTAGAGGGGGTCTTATACATTGTATGTAAAGGTGCTTTGATGCATAGACATAGTGCATGGAGAGAATATAATGTGTATATAGTATGTATGTGCTTTTTCAAAACTCTTGCAAAACCCTTTCAAAACTGGATGTAGGTACTGAATGTCAAGAAAAAGTTCTGCTGCATGCACATTATCACTGCCAACTTCAAAGCATATGAGCTGAAGTTGTATCTTATATGCTGAATAATTTGTGAAAAATGTACAGGCCTTATTTGAACAGATTTAAAAGCAAAGGGTAGTTTATATAGGCAGAGAAAGATCCCTCCTCAAGCACCAGGAAATATTGTGATTGTGACAATATGAGTAAAATTAACGTCTATTTAAGCTAGTGCACCACCTGGAGCAGTCCTTTATGAGTTCATCTTTAGAAACAAAAAGCAGCAATGATTCACTTCTTTCTGGCATGCAAAACAAGATGACATTTGTGCCAAAACCTGACAAGAACCCTCATTTACCTGAATTTCTGGCTGCTGGTTTGTGGTTATTCCATCGATGTCAAAATACTATTTGCTGCATCTGAACATTGAGGAGTTATTCAAATGCAGACTGGTTCATTCTCAAATTCCCAGGCCAAGGCACAGCTCCACAATCAAGCAGCTCTACATATGCAGGCTTAGAGACCAGAGTGCAGATGTTTTTCTTAGTCATTTAGAGGCGGTTCTGCAGCGGCCCTGTTGGTGTCTGCAGGTAGCACAGACTAATGGGAAATGCCGCTGACTGTGCTGGCCCTACTAGAAACAGCACATAGCTGCATAATATCTCCCCGCTTGTCCATTACTGTGTGTACTGTACCTGTGTCTGAAATAAATGTGTATGACAGGGGAATATGAATGTGTGAATAAAAATGGTATGGTATGAGAGAGAATTGTTTATGTGCAAGTTTATGTTGTCGTGTCTATGAACGGATGCATGAAAATGTGTGTGTGTTGGTGGATGTGCTAACTTATCCATGCAGTCCATGCCTGCAGTTAGCAGTAGTGTGCTAGCTGAGGTGGAACGGTGGAAGGCAGATTGCTTAGGGAGTGCCATACTCCTCATGCTTTTCATTTAGCAGCTTAACCAATCCAATCCCACAACCAGGAGAGGAGATTCACAGTTACTCTCCTTACTAGGTTTGATAACAATGCATGAATTATCCTTTTTAAATTACTTTCTGCATGCAGTTTTTAATTAAAACTATTAACGTGAATCAATCATTCGTGTTCCCTCTCAGGACCTCAAGCATGTAACTCGCCGGCAGTTTGTCATACACTGCTGCTCCTCATATTATATATTTTACATAAAAGACAATTAGCTCAAAGTGACCTCAAAAGAAGTTGTTTTCCAACTCCCATATTCGCATTTGGGAGTTTGAACCTGTAACTTTTCAATCCAACATTTCCACAGCTTTGAAAAGTGGTAGAATCTACGACAAAGTATTATGATTTCAAACCAGAATTTAAGAAATGTATGTATTTCAGAAGCACACAGGTTCCCAAGTCAGCAAAGCAAAAATCAATCAAAACAGGCATTTACAGTTATGACAGAAAACAACAAGTTGTTAATGTTGTGCTGTGCTAACTAGCTGCTGCAATTCTAGTTAGCCTCCAGGCCGGGGGAAATTGGAGTAGCAATTCAGTGTAATAATGAGTAGATTGATGAGAACTGGTTGGAAACCTTTATTATATTGCTGGAAGCATGTGTTGTTTGTGTGCATGCATGTTCTAGGCTGAAAAGACTAGACTGATTTCTGTAAACCATTTTTTCCCCCACTTGTGTTGTAATACATTTTACTGCCTTTAGAGCAGTTTCAGGGCTCTATATAAGTGTAACATGTCTCTTAAGGATGCAAAAACTTTTTACTTTTCCTTCACAAATTTTGAGGTCATGACTGCATTGTCACTGTAAGGTCTGCTAAAATTGGGCAAGCAGTAATAAACTGCATTGAGCTGAAGGTATTACTTTTGCTACCAGAATATCATTGGACAAACTCAATTTTTTGACTGGATGATGGCAAAAGATGATCAGGGGATCACTAACGTTTTTTAATTCATCCTGTGAGGAACATTAATGTCTTTACAAAATTTCACGGCGATCCATTTAATAGTAAACATTTCACTAAAAAGCACAAATGTTAACCTCGTGGTGGTGCTACAAGAAATCCCAGAGGATCACCAAATTCAGTAGACTTTGTCCTCTGGGGACCATGAATATTTGCAAGAAATTTCAGAGCAATCCATCCAATAGTCGCTATATTTGAGTAAAAATGGTGGTGCTAGAGGACAACTCATTGGACCACCAAAGAGGAACCATGAATATCTGAACAAAATATTGTGGCAAGCCATCTATTAGATGTTGAGATATTTCACTATATAAGTGAAAACTTTGACCTGCTGGTGGAGTAAGAAGAAAACTCAGGGCATCACCAAAGTCAGTAGGCTTCATCTTCTGGCAACCATGAATGTCTGTACACAATTTCACAGGAATCCATTAATAGTTGTTCAGACTTTTCACTAAAAGCCACACATATGAACCTCATGGTGACACAATAAAACTTTGGGGATCATAAATATCCATATAAAATTTCATGGCAATCCATCCATTCATAGCTGTTGAGATGTTTCAGTCTTCGGTCTGGACCAAAGTGGTGGCCCGACCAACTGACACACATTGCCATCCCTAGAAGCCCTCTACTCATGATGTCAATGATGAAGTGCCAAGGGTGGGGAAGAAAGGGAGGAAGGGAAAGAGCAAGAATAAGTGACAGAGAGACACATGATGAAAAGAAAGAACGAATGAAAGAAATAGGCAGTAAAACAAAACAAAAGATTAAACTGAGCAGCAGAGAAATAAAGAGTGGCAAAAACAGAGTGGCTGGGAATTAGTAACAGAGAGAGAAACATAGGGAAAGAAACGCAGAGTAAGACAGAAAAAGAAAGAAAGGCAGACATGAGAGGAAAGGGGTGCCGTGAGGGTTGCTGGGTAAAGCATGTGGAGATAAGAGCTGTTCAACAGGCCCTTAAGAACCTGGCAGGCCCACGTTTGAACTCTGAGGCTCAGTGGATCACAGGCAGAAATCACTAGGAATTAAACTACTTAAGCTGAGAAAAAAAATCTTTACTTTTTCCTCACTGACACTAATCTGTGTCAAAAAAGTACTTAGTGAATTGTATTATATTTGGTTGATCAATTTGTATAAATCAACAATTTTCTCTCAAAGCCACAACCCCTACACCATCAAAATGTGCAAGAACATTCACTTTACTGTTAGGAACTGCAGACAACCATGTTTTTTGTAAATTCAGCTTCATGCTAACATTTACAAAGTTTTACTGTAATTTCACACATTTTAATCTGAATATATATGAATCCAGTCTGCGACACTGCGAAACTGAGCTAGACAGCACACACAAACATACCCACACACACACAAGACATCTGTGTTCCATTAAGTACAGACGACAGACTTCCCAGGAAGAAATAAACAAATAGGAGATGAGAGTTCATTTGCTGTATACTGGGCAGGGGAAAATGCCAGGATGACATCTGGCTGCTTCTGTTTATGAGAATGTATGTGCTTTTGTGTCTGTTTGTCTGTGAGTGAAAGGGTTTTAGAGGGGCTATGGAAGTGCCCACACTCCTGAGAGTGCCAAGAGAAACAAAGTGTTTTGTGACTGTTGTTGTACTGATGAATTAATGCTATTAGGGTAAACAAGTAAAACAGGTAGGCATAGATGAAGTGTTGAGTTTGCATTGCCGGGGTAAACGGGTAGATCAAAAAACAGGGAAACTAAAATGTGATATTTAAAAAAATGGGGCAAATCAGAAATAAAAGCATGTCTCTAATATAAGCTTGTATTAAATAAAGGCCTAGTTCTCCCTGCAGTTGTGGACACTATTTAGGAATAGAGTCTTTGGATTACCATAGTGGGACAAGTGTTTTCTTAGGTTTCTTACATTTTGTGAGGAGTATATACTATTTCTACTGTGCAATATGTTTCTTCAGTTAGGAGTCTGGAGTCCTCAACTACTACTAAAGAAAAGTTTGGACTGACTGTGGGGTGTATGCCTGAGTACATGTTGAGAGAGACACTGCAGACTTGGTTTTCAATCATTTGAACTTTGTCCAACAGAAGAGAAACATTTGAAATCAAGACTAAAAACCTACAGCCATGCTGGTGGCTCTGTCAGGCTGTAGTCTAAAAATAAAGTCAGGGCATCACCAAAGTCAATACGATTCATCCTCTGGGGACCATGAATGAACAAAATTTAATGGCAACCCAACCATTAGTTGTTGAGATATTTCAGTCTGGACCAAAGTGGTGGACCGACCGACCGACCGACTGACTTTGCCATCCCTAGAGCCATGCTAATAAGCAGAGAGGAGGAAATCATAACTGCAGAGATTAACAGTGCTTTTTTTTTTATGTGACTTTGGTCAAACGCCTCTCTCGTACTTGTGGGTGCACACATTGTGATCATGCAAAAAAATTAAGCTGACGAGTGGACACACTGTAACTACACAAAGGTTAGTGAGGCTTTTCTGTGCGCATAGGTCAAAACGCTGCTGAAATCCATTTAAAAAACCTATAACCATCTTAAGTTCAATCTGACGTGGAATACAACAAAAAGTAGCAATCTTATTTGAGCTTGAACTTGAGTGAGAGAAAAGGGGAGAGAGGGTAAGAAGGGTATGAAAGTAAGAACAGATGAATAAGTTGATGTCTCATCTTCAAACTTCGACAGCCTCCAGTGTCTTACTCAGCAGGTGAATCAGCTTTAATCAACTGGCCTCTATCTAAAGCACAGGTTCTTTAGAACCGTAACCCTCTGACTGCTATCACTTTTGAAGACTTCTTCTGATTTATTACATGATGGAAGTGACAGAAAAGATGGAGTGGCCCTTTTATTAGTTGTAATTGTATTGGTTTTATCCCTCTTTTCTTCAGTGTAACCACCTGAAGGGAGCTACAGTAAAACTCAGATGTGCAGGACCTCTGAAGTGCTAAGAGTCATTTCTCATTGAAGTGAGGAATAATATAATTCTGCAGTGATTTTAATAAATAAAAACAGCACAATGACAATAAGCACAAGGACTGCTACTGTGATTCAAGGTGTCATTCATAGCAATTCTCATTCTTTACTCACACTGCGGGAAACTGCTATTTTCAGATTTGTCATGACATGTTTAAAGAATTTATGCTCAATTTCAAAAAAGCTTTCTTAACAAGTGGCAGTGCAGGGGAAAGTCTAAAGTTGATCTAATTACGTTTTCACTCAACCTAAATGGCAAGTCACTTTTTTTTAATGAGTTAAAAGTTTTAACTCGCCTAAGTAAAAACATACCTTTAATGTTTATCTAAAGTAAAGATCAACCTCTGGAGGGCAGTTTTGCTTTCTTTTATTTGGAAACCAGTGATATAGAAGTCCTCTTGTTCCTTGTTGTGTCCATTTCAAAAGGTGGTTATAGCCTTAAAGCCTGAAGCGTGTGAAAACTGCAACCCAATTCATAGTCAGCTTTAATTAATCATCTGTAACATTGCTCAGAATAAAATTGTGTCTTGGAATAATGGCATAGGGGTATAACATCAGCCACACCATAACTGCTCTCTCAATATAAAAACAAACCTTTCTCTTTTCCCTCCATTTTTCTAATGTTTAATCTGTGCTTACTTCTCCAACACCTCTTCCTACCCTCTCATTGCCACCCTGATCCTCTCCTCCTCCTGCGCCTCCTCTTTTCCTCTCATCCTCATGAGGATGGATACTTTGCCCTTGGTGCAGCACTTGGTAGTCTGTATAGCAAGCCAGCCAGTGAGTTAAACTATTTGGAGTTGGGAGAATTGTGTGCTTGCATTTGTGTAAGTGTTAATGTTCGTTGTGAGGTAATTAAGATAATACAGATGACCACACAGCGCACAGACCTAAGGAAAGAGCAAAACAAGGAGCACTTTGTTTGATTACCAGCTGGACACAAGTTTTACCAAATATGGTCTGTATTAAGCTGAAGTTCGCTTAAAGATCAACATTGATCAACTGGACTCAGCTGACTAGCATAAGTACAGCAGGTCCGTTTGTACTAATGGCTGATAAATACTGAAATAGCGATATTTTTTTCTTTCCTCTTTCTTCTTCCATTGTGTTCTATTAGTGAGTAATGAAAAGAAGGGAGATGTGAAAAGCCTCGAAACAGCAGAGGAAAGAACTCATGAGATGCAAAGTGAAACAATGATTAAAAAGTTAAGAAATAATATGTAAAAAGAACAGAGGAAGTTGAGGATATGTGAAACAACAGAAAGAAAAGACAGAACAGAAAACTGAAAAACTGCACAAAAAAGTAGAGAGAAGAAAGAGCAGCCAAAGAGCAGAGATGATGTTTGTATGTGATGATATTAGACTGTGTTGCTACTGTTAAGAAGCCAGTCCCCCAGTGAGCTGGCAACCAAAGTCACCTTCTGGCAGCTGTCTACTGTCATCTACTAATGCACTCACAACGACTTTTGAACCTCACAGTTAATGACCAGGGAGGTAATGGAGAGGGATGTAGGCCATGAACAGCTCTACAACAACAGTCTGGTGGACTGTTTAGATGTTGTTTTCACACACAACCGGGACATCTGATCTTAATTTACATCAATATAAGTACAGTATATCAGCATCAGCATCATGCAGTGTATGGCTTTATGCATGCGTTTCAGGAACACAAGGCTTTATGGCGCCCCCTGTGTCTTGTGTGCACATTACCTGAAAATCCCTCTCTTCTAGAATTTCTTTCCTCCACCTCACCAGGAAGGCTGCGCACACGTAAAGGTGGAAATGGGAGAAGCCCTCTGGTTCAGCCTAGTGAGAGAGAGATGAAAATGTTGAGCACAAATGTTGATTTACGACAAGTTTAACATTTCAAAGTCCTAAAACAAATGATACCTCCATCACAGCTACGTTATACTGTTCAAATAGAAGCTTAAGGATGTAAAGAAAGCATCTCAGTATGTTCAGAATGCCTCAAAAAGCTCATAGCTTCATTTTAAAAAAGATTTAGAAGCATTTTTACATGATGTATCTCGTCTGCCACATACACAAAACGAGGGAGAAGAGATAGAAAAAAAAGAATATAAAACATTTTTCTGTCACAATCCAGAAATGGGCGACAGAGACGAAGAAAGATACAAATCCCCTCCTCTTCGCATAGCTTTTTATTTCAGCCCCTCGTTACGTTTGGCGGCTCGCTTTTTTTATGACTCGGCAGTGAGCAGGGGAATTAAAGAGTGAGAGAGACAAAGGATGAGATGTTCCTTGTTCTATTCATTTTTTTCTCCAGAGCCCTATCACTGGGAGGATAATTACCAGGGCCTTTAGATGCAAGTGAATTAGGAGTAT
This sequence comes from Siniperca chuatsi, assembly GCF_020085105.1. NCBI lineage: Eukaryota > Metazoa > Chordata > Actinopteri > Centrarchiformes > Sinipercidae > Siniperca > Siniperca chuatsi. The sequence goes on from NC_058064.1 coordinate 15,292,032, forward strand.
GCGCCCCCATAAAGGTGGAATACAATATCCAAAGTGCATCCTAATGTGTGAGCTGAATGCATTCTGGCATGCTTGTCTGGGGGTTTACTTACCCACATACAGTGCATTATTTTAGCTTAAAATCCATGGAATTAAAGTGTGGAATTGCACTCGCAAATCTGTGTATCTACTGTATGAGCACTAACCTACATGCAGCTTTGCTTGAGTGGAATAAACACACACACACACACACACACACACACTCACACTCTTAGTAGTAGCGTGAATTCATGCATTATTCTGCAAGTGTACTTTGATAGTATGTGGCGGTAAAGACGTGATGCTACATCAAAATACACTAAATTTTACTACCCGGGCATCATTTACAGTTTTAGGAAACAGACTCAGACACAGCTGCTCTTTAATTCTATATCATGCTTTGTAGTCTCTTTGGCACACGAGTTAATAAAGAGCCTAAGGCGACACACATGTTCCAATAATTCAGCCATGTTTATCACATATTACTACTCATTTGCAGGATTTCAATTAGATAGGTGTAGTATTACTCATTTCTACTTTGCCAGAATAACCAACTGCAAGTGTTGCTCTTTAACCACCATAGTCATTTGTGTACAATTGAGCCATAACTCTGCAGGAATTAACAGATACTGCCTTTCTGCTGTGATAACTGAAATCCTCTCCAGGGTAGAAGGATGGAATAAACAGATTAATATTGGATAGACAGATTTAAACAAAAATATTCAAAAAAATATACAGGATGTCAGCTCTCCTTTACTGCACTGTTGCCTCTTTTGTGTTTGTTCTTTCTAGACAGACTGATGCACCCTACGTTTTTATGTACATCTCCTGTTTGGGCTTCCTCTTACTTTACCTCCCACTTAGTTAAACCAATTTTCAGAATTTACCAACTGAGAGTGTATTTGTGTATGTGTCAGTGAGAGAGAGAGAGAGAGAGAGAGGGAGAGAGAGAGAGAGAGAAATAGAGAAAGTGAGTAATAAAAAGAGAGAGTATAGAATGTGGTGAGGGAGCCAAAAAAAAGAAAAAAAAGAAATCAAAATGAGTGTTTGTGAACAGCGAAGCGTAGCGTGATGTGAGTTGTAAACTGGCAGGTGATTGGCTTGTTGGTCTAACCTTGCAGCTCCAATCCAAACAACTGAAGCAAGCAAACACACGCTCTCACATACACACACAAACAGATGAGTGAGAATATGAGAGTCATACAGGAGCACAATGTTTATCAGTCCCCAAAGATTCGCACAGTTTTAATTTCCTTTCTTCTATGAGTTTTTTTGTGTGTTAGAGAGTGTGTGTGTGTGTGTGTGTGTGTGTGTGTGTGTGTGTGTGTGTGTGTGTGTGTGTGTGTGAGTTCATGGTTGAGGGCACCAATGAACTCTTGGGGATTGTAAAACTTGAAATCCAGTCTATTTCTCTTTCTGCTCCCTCTCCCTCTTTTTCCAATCACCCCTCCATCTACCCTCTGCTCTCACAATCTGTCACCTCCTTCAGTCTCATTCAACAAATGTCTATCACCCGCTCTTCTCTCTCTTTCTCATAAATATGACCGTGAGGAATATTTCACAAACTAAAAAGTGACTTACCTTTATCAAAAACAACTTCTGTTAACAAATAATCTTGATATTCTGATTTGTCACCAATTATTTCCATGGTTGACCTATGCATCGATCAAAAATGAGGTTTTAAGCTTATTAGTGTTGATCCAATCAGTTGGCTAATTGACTGACAGAAAATGGGAACATTTTGATAATTCATTAATCATTTGAGTCATTCATCAAGCAAAACTGCCAAACATTTGCTGGTTCCAGCTTCTCAAAATTTGCTGCTTTTTTCTGTGTTGTTTATCATTGTAAATAATATCTTTGGGTTTTTTTTACTGTTCGGACAAAACAAGCAACGTGACATTGTCATTTTAGGCTGTGGGAAATTGGGATACATGTTTTTTCACTCTTTTTTGACATTTCATGCACTGAACAATCAGGGCTCCAGAATTTTTTCACCACCAATCTGGAACCGTCCCGAAAAACAATTTTAACCGCCCAGAAGTGAACGTAATATGTCCCAAAATCAAAATGCTTCTTTACTTTGTTAGTATCATCTATAGTTGTTAGTTGTTAGTGGCATAATAAAAACACCATTAAAATGTTGAGGAAATAAATAATTATATTTATTTTGCTCTATTCAAAGAAACAGGTTTAAATCAAAACCTGAAAAAGTATCTGTAAACTGTCATAAACAATTAAAAAAATTAAATAGGACACAATTTAGGACAGCAGCAGTGTTTATGTCACCACGACGACATGGCCCATACAAACACAAACAAGTCAAGGGAGATAGATAAGACAGAACTGATGATGTCATTCAGGCTTACATAAAATCATACTGTGAACGTTATTGGCCATGCTGGCAAATTATTTGTCAACTAGGAAAGCTACCATGGCTTTTACCCTGTAGGCCGACATGGTTGGTTGTTTTGTCAGCTGACAATTATGCGGTTGCTGCCGCTGGCTGACAGATTACACTCCATTTAAACAGTTTTCCCAGCCCTCGCCGTTAAGTAGTGCACCAGCGCACTGAAATGGAGTGGACCCAGTGTTTAGCTCTGCTGTAAACACACCGCAGGACTCTGCTGCCCACCGGCTGCTAACAGCTAACTAGCTCTCCTCCTGCCAATTTCAACACGGATTTGTTGTTCACAATGTAGCATTATCAGAGAAAAAAGAATATACTCACAGTTAGCAGTAGCAAGCAGCTGGCTAGACTGTTTCAATCAAATGATGTGCTCGCTCTGTAACCAGCACAACATATTTGCGAGGTCCAACCAGCAAGCCTTTTGTGACTGAGGGGATAGATGGACCAGTACCGCGGGAACATTTCAGAATCTTCATATTTTTCGTAGGTCTCGCGCTGAGTAGTCAGCCAGTGATAGTAACTATAGCAACAGCATGAGAAGACGAGCTCTGCTATAGTCAGGGCTCTGTTCAGTTTGTCATTTGCTAAGCAATAGTTATACATACACACATACAAAAATCCCTTTAGTTCTGAAGGCACCCCGGGGAAGATCTCCGGGGATCTCCGTCCCAAACACATTTTCTATCGTCCCATCCCCCATCGGACAACGGGACGCCGTTAGTCTCGAGCCCTGTGAACGATTCATCGCTTAATCAAAAGAATAAACAGAATAATGGAAATAATTGTCAGTTGCAGCCCAATTTATTATGAACTTTATCACACTGAATTTTAGACAACAAAATTTATATTTGTATATTGCTCAAATGGAAAGTGTTAGGATGCATTTAAGAAAAAAATGCTGCCGGAAAAGCAGGTTGATTTGTTTAAAAGGAACATTTCAACATTTTGGGAAAGACATTTATTTGCTTTCTTGCAGAGAGTTTGATGAGAAAATCGATAACACTCATGTCTGCTCGTTATGTATAACACTAGAGCCAGGAGACAGTTAGTTTAGCATAGCAAAAAGACTGTGTACGAATTAAACAAATGAGATACAACAGCTTTAGAGATGCTGAAAGGTATATTTTTTATCTTTAGAGTGAGCCAGGATAGCGGTTTCCCCTGTTTCCAGTCTTTATGCTAAACTAAGTTAATTGACTCCCAGCTCTAGCACCATATTTAATGCACAGACATGAGTAATAACAGTGATTTACAGAGTAATGATGATGGCATTCATTGTTGGTTGCAGTCCTACTTGGTATACATTTTTTTACACTGCAATGCACAAAAACAATCCAACTTTTGTAAATGAAAATAAATGTTACAGCGTGAAACTACAACATTTCTCTCCCTCTATCCCACCACCCATCGTCTTTCTCCATTTCTACCACCCATTTCTCTCTCTGACACTACCGATCCCTCCTACCTTATCCAACAATGCTTTCTCATCATTATGATTTGCAAAGTAAAGTTTGTCATGGGAGTCAAGGTGACTCTGTCAAACTTGTCTCTACCTCCTCTCCTCCTCCATTGTTATGCTTGCTCCTCCACTCCCCCTTGTGTCAGGGCAGCCATATTGGCTGAGACAGGCGAGACGCTGACTGACAAGCGCCGCTGATCAAAGTAGGGAGAAAGTGGGGGTGGGAGGGAGCAGTAGGGGAGAAAGGGTGACGGGGGTACGGAGAGAGGAGTCAATAGGGAGAGGGGTAAGAAGTAAGGGGGTGTGCATGAGACGGAGAGGTGGGTAGGAGGCTAAAGGTGAACACAGGAGGAAAGGGAATGTGGAATGCAGAGTGAGAGTGAGAAGCAGTATTGCAATGTCACAGTGTCTTTAAACTGCTGCGTTGGCTGTCTGACTAGTCTCATCCCTCCAAAACAAAGCAGCCTGATGTGCGAATAACTCGATACCCTGACGAACAGACAACAGACAAGGTGAAAAGGTGATGGTGCTGGGGAGTGATGAAAGATGATAAACAAGCAGATTTAAACTGATGTAACAATTACACAGACGGAATATGATGAGCCGCTGGCACTCAAGTGGTAGTTTTAAAGCTCTTTTCATGTTACATGTGTATGAATATGACTGTGGTAGTGATTGGCGAGAGTTGACATTAACTGCTACAAGCTGTACAAGTATTCCTGCGTGTAATTCATCCCTAAGGACAGGGATAGTGTGCAAGATGTAATGTGTGTGACTGCATGATACATTTAAACACTAAATGGCAAGGCAGGGATATTTTGAATTGTAAATTACAAGGTAAGATCTCACAAAGATCCCTGTCATCTCCCTGTGACAAGAGTCGAGTCATGATGCAATCCATTTAAAAAGGAGGGAAGGAGGCTTATAGAGAGACTAAATGCCCACCGTTTTCCAGAGGAATGGCTCTAAATACATTCAAAATTAACTTCAGCATAGTTTCTGTCTCTGTGTGTGAAGGCTGTGTCTTACTTTAGGCTACTTTTTAAATTGCCAAGCACTGAGGTTAAATCAGAGAGGAAAAACGCAACAAAAAATATTCCCACCTTGCCATGGTTAATCCATTTGAAACAAAAGCATTAGAGTAAAAGCAACTCACAGGTGTCCATAATGTGTGGGAGAGGGCATAAATACAGTACGTGTGAGTGAGAACAGTCAGGTACCTCAACATTGTATTGTACTTGAGGTCAGAGCTGTACAACTAAGAACATCAAAGCAACACACAAGGACAGCAGAGTATTTACACACGTATTTGATTCATCTAGTCTGTTTTCTTTAATCTCAATCTTTGCTAATCTTCTGACCCTTGTTGTAGTAAATTAACAAATTTTTCCACATGGAATCGACACATTTGACCACATCTTGCACAATGGGACGGTGTAGTCCCTCATTCGTCCAGGAGTGTTCTATCGTAGAAAAGGTTTCAGTCGTAGTCATCTGGACACTGTTTTCAGAATCAAGACGTTTGGCTCCCATCCGGAAGTCATTCTCAATTGGGAATGACTCCCGGATGGGAGCCGAAACGTCTTGATTCTGAAAACAGTGTCCAGATGACTACGACTGAAACCTTTTCTACGATCTTGCACAATGGTTTTAAACATAGCCACTAACAACGCTAAACAGCTCCCTGCATGGTAAATTCAACCGTCGATATAGAAAAGGACCATATTTCACAACCTGAAAATGTCACGGTATCCCTTTAACAGCCATGCTAATGCTGCCACACTGAGCTACTTGCTAATTTCATGCTCCACGCAACAGGGATAATTTGGTCCCTGTCTGTCTGTCCGTCTGTCTGTCTGCCTGCCTGCCGGGGAGGAGAGGTGTGTGTGTGTGTGTGTGTATGTATATATATATATATATATATATATATATATATATATATATATATATATATATATATATATATATATATGTGTGTGTGTGTGTGTGTGTGTGTGTGTGTTTCGCTCTAAATCATTCCCCTGTTTCTCTCTCTCTTCCTCTTCTTGAGATCAAAAGTGACAAATAGAGAAAAAGTAAAAAAAGAAAAAAGGGAGAACCAGACTGAGGGCAAAATAGACACAAAAAAAGGAACAGAAAAAAGAAAGAGAAAAACAAATATTGAGAAGAGACTGCAGATAGAAAGAGAAGATGACAGAGATAGAGAGGAAGACAGAGGAAGCGCTGTCTTGTGCTGGATCAGGCTACTGAACAGATGGCCAAACCGCAGAGAGAAGACCACAGCAGAGACATTACAACACTCAGGTTAAAATCTCCCCTGGAACACAGACACACACACACACACACACACACAGGCTCAGTGGCAAAAGGCAAGGTCTTTCTGTTTATTATCGGCATTTGTGACAGACCCAAACACTCTAGGCTTTTTGGCCCTACAAGGCCAAGATCTTTCTATATAGTGGTGAGTCATGGACGTGCCAAATCCAGTTTGTTTAGTAATTAATAATAATGCATATTTGGTTGTGTTGAAAAGGGGCCTATACAACAACCAAATCATCTACCAAACAGAGAAACATCTTTGCCTCAGAGGTAAGGTCGGTAAAGCATGATGAGTACTCAAACAAACACGGGAAAACATACTTACAAGGAAAGGAACACACAGCATTCTAATCAAGGACAATTTATGAATCCTTGAGCACTGAGAAAGCAAGCAAGCATGAGCTTAAGTTTGGGAAAGCACTTCCGTACTCAAAAGGATGCTGTTTTGTGGAAATCACATGCTATTGTTTTTTTGTGGATTATATCCAATTAATTTTAGCACTCCAAATCCCCACCTGGTTCTATGTTGTGGACTGTTTTTCATAAGCTTCATTTAAAGGCAAGTGCGACTGAGAAGAGCAAGAGGTAAGGACATGGAGGTAAAAGAAGGATAGAAGAGTAAATTTGGGAGTAGTTGAGAAGAAAGATGACAAGTAGAGAGGACACAGTAGGAGAAAATGTTTTAAAAAAGGACAATAGAAGAGAGCAGAAGAGAACAGACAAGAACGGCGTTATGCCTTGCTGTCAGCTCTACTGAAAGTTTCATGAGTGGAAATGGCTTAATATCCCTACCAGAGTAGGACTGGAGAGGGACTGTGACAGAGCCTGCCAAAAAGGTGTTTCTGCGTGTTTGTGTGCTGTCTGAAAGGGTGTGTGGGGGTTGCGATCCAAACGATACTGCAAAACATCAAATATTTAGAGGATGGATTACAAGTACAATGCATACTTGGGGTTGCTGTCTAGGCACAACAAAGCAACAACACCATTTAATCATTAATTCCTTGTTTCTTTTTTAGACTTGAAGTAGAAGGTGTAGTAGTAGTAGGTGTGGTCTGTGTTGTTTGCATGCAGGTATTTTGTATAAAACTAGCAAAGAATAAAGGTAATCATGAACACTGTATCCTTCCATGTAATTCTGAGTTACAGTCATGTCAATGTACTCCATCCACCCATCCAAACAATTATTATTGTTTCAGAGTCACTGTGGCAGGAAACCCACAGAAGTATGGAGGACTGGAACTGCCAAAATCAAAAATAAATAAATGACTCAATAAATAAATGAATATGCCATTAAATGCACCAAATATTAAAATTAATTTAGGCATTAAATAATTTATAAAATGTGACACAAATTGATATTTCTGTTTTAATTTGCTTCTGTATTTATTTACATTTGTATTAATTCCCATATTGCATTTGCATTTTTTCACCATTCATTTCCCCAAACTTATTTATTTCTGTCTTTTCTTTTTATATTTCTGTATGCATTTCTGCTTCATTATGCAAATGAGAGGGGCTGTCTGTCATGGGCTTAACTTTTCAGCTATTGATTGATCGACATCAGAGTGTATAGGTCGACAATACGTGCGTTTGCTGCCACAATGGTGGCCCTTGGCCACTGAGGGACAGTCGGCTCACAACTATCATACCGAGGAGGACAGTTGGCTCCAACCAGGACTCAGATCTGGATCATATTTTATGTAGAACATATTTTCTGGTTTTCCCTTTGATGTTCTCCGGCTGCTGTGCCTCAACTCTCTTACGGAGTTTACTGATGAATAGATAGCTTCACTTGCTGCTAACTGTAAAGTCCCAGCTCTGAGCTCCCTCCCACCTCAGACTTGGAGGTGCTGACTCTCATGCCCACCACTCCACACTCCGCTGCAAACCACCCCAGTGCACATTGGAGGTCACCGTCTGAAGAAGCCAGCAGGATCACATCATCCGCAAAACGCAGAGAGGCATCCTGAGCCCCCCATATGGGACTCCCTCCACACCTCAGCTGCACCTCAAGATTCTGTCCATGACAATCACAAACAGAAACTGTGACATGGCACAACCCTTCCTGGCATAACCCAATGCCTGCTGAGAACACGCTTGACTTCTTGCAGAGAATGTGGACACAGCATTCACTATGGTTATTATAAAAGAGCCTAGTGGCTCGTAGTAATGATCGCGGTAGCCCATACTCTTGTAGTGCCACTCACAACATAACACTGGGAACACGGTCATAAGCCTTCTCAGTGCCATGTAGCACAGCAAAAAGAAAGGTACTGAGGGCGGGTTAGTGGATTTGTGTGACTTTGACACCATTTATGTCCAGTCACAAAACAACAATTAATATAGGCTTTATTTCTAAGCGTTACAGCGATCTTTTTCAAACTTTAACCAAATGTTTTAATCGCCTAACCTAACCATATTTTACAACTACATGTTTCCCCCATCTTAATCAAGTACTTTCAGTTGTCAAACCTTAGCCATACTGTAGTTGCCAAGCACGGGCACTGTAGAAATAATTGTTTTTTTTTTTTATTTAGGAATTTAACATTCAAAATGCAGTCACTAAATGTAATCTGTGGTTTTGCAGAACTGTCTACTATCAATATTCTGTTTGTTCTGTTCATTCTTCTTCCTTTATTCTTTCCATCTTTCAGTAGGATGATGCATTACATTTGTCGCTGAGCTCTTAACTGATGCATGATGACTGCTTGTTACTATGGACACCATGCAGACATCACGTATAATAGAGACCATTATACAGTAGAGCTGGGTCAGGTACACAGCAGTACTGGGTCAGCTAGTATATCTTAATAACCACAAGCTTGTGTTCAAATTGTGTTCAATTATGTGTTCATTTACTATATCAGGATAATCCAGAGTATTGGAAAGGTCACCTGCTCTGGCTCCAATGTAATTCTCTTCATGCACTCCCAGGCATATACACAAAACATTCTCACGTGTCCTTCTCTTACCCTTTCCATTCTTCACTTAATCACCACCGTCCATCAATCCATTCATCAAGAATAACTTAAATGCCTAGGGTACCCATCCAAGCAATGTGTCAGACAACCAGCGTGTTAACAGGATGGACATGTACTCAGCTAAGCAAAAGAAAAGTTCATACTATCTGTCATTCCACTCTCTGAAATGTAAATAAACCTGCAACACATCTCGAGATATATTGTGGTTCAGTCAAAATGCACAAGAAAAAAACTTCCTAAATAGGAGAGCACTAGAGTATGTTGAAATGATTTAGTATCAATCCTTCACTAGAATAAAATGCAATGCCTGTCAGTAATTTTAAGGGATGGCTGACCAGGAAGTGAGTTCATGAAAACATACTGCTATTGTCGGGTCAACTAAAGAAAGAAGAATAGGTTTCTCTGGCTTCCTAATCACACATAAGTCGTGAGTAGAGAGACTGCACTTAAACTGGAGGAATTCGAGTGTTCAGGACCCGTTTTTTAAGGTTCACGAGTATTGCACTGTTGCTGACCCAGCAGTTTTATGTCATCAAGAACAGATAAAGTGAAGAGAACTTTTTCTGGCAGGGATCAATTTCTATAAGTAGGATTATAGTAATATGAATCTTTGGAAGCAATGATATAGTTTGCATGATTTAGCAATTTATGTAAAAATAAAATCACAAGGATTTAAAGTTTCATAAGATGATAAGAAAACATGTATTTTTCAATTATATAATATCAGTGGGGAATGATATTCATACCATGCTGCAAAATCTGCTCCACCCTCAGCATGCAGTGAAGTAAAACATTATATATAATTAGTAGAATGTATTTTTACAAGCCAGCAGGAGTTCTATCAGCATTCAAGGGTTCGGGAGACAAACTAAATCTGACACAAAAAATGGCTGTGGTGTTTTAATTCAAGTAAGGCAAGAAAAGAAAAATACCCTCCTTGCTGTTACGTGGCTTTTACCTGTCAGCTGCAATCTCTCTCATGATGCCAAAAGTTCACTCAGAGTTCATAAAGATTTAGACAAGATTCATTTTGTATTCATTCATCCAAGCTACGGTTTGTTGAAGGCTGTGGACTAAGCACTTCAGCACTAAACTGCAACGTGTCCTCATTTTAATTTTTTGTACTTCCACGTATTTCTCTCTACATTCTCTCTCTTCTCTTCCTCTTGCCTATTTTTACTTGACACTGTCACCCCTATCACTTTGTATCCCCTCCCATCCTTTTTTTTCCCTCCACCACTACTCCTTGATCTCTTACACATCTAAATTTGCTTCCCCTTGCCCATCTACTACCTCCTCCTGTTCTCCTAGGGCTCTTAACTGCAACCAAAAGTCACATATATTTACTGTTATCGGACAAAAGTCCATCATTTTCTTTAAATTATACCTTTCACACAGTGACACATGTGGAAATGCCAAACTTAAGAGTTACACTTGTAAATGTCAGACTTTTGAGCTAAGCAAACATAAATAACACAAACCAAAGGGTAAATATGACAAGGAACATCTGCATTTTATGTAATCCCATTTGAACGAGAAATGAGAAGAATATGCGGAGAGAAAAAAACATGACAGAAACTCTGAGTGATGCTGAAGATGCTGAGAAACAGCAGGAATAACAGGGGCACACAGTTGCAGACACTGTTGCTAACAGAAGAAGAGATACATACATATGTTCGTGCAGCAAACTACCACAGGTGGAAGTGCCACCAATGAACTCTGCATCCATCTTCATGCTCCTCCTCTCCACTTTCCTCATCTAATCAAACACTGCAATCACATGTATAACACTCTCCACCTGTGCATCAACTGGAAAATCCATTATATGTACTCAGCTCCAGCCCTGGACTATCCACACACGTTGCAGCATATACACACACCCCACTGAATCAATAGCAGACATTAGGTATTATTGACAACGCCAACAGAGGTTAACAATCTGGCATAACTGTAGGCGTTGCCTATTAAGATGTGTGTAAATGTGAAAGGGCAGCAGAATGAACAGGCCCAGATGTGTTTGAATGGGATTAAGAGCCCGCTCTCTCTCTCTCTCACATTTACACATCTAGGTCATTACAGCAACATGCTTTACTTTTACACTCACACACACACAAAAGCCATAAAATTAAACCATAAGTAAAATAGCAAAAACATTTGCTTCATGAATGAAAGGGACTACTGACATCTTTGTTTCATTACTGAATAAACTAATCCTTTACAATCCTTCACCTGCAAATCAACAAAAATTTTCTTTAATTCACTTTTTTTTTTTTTTTTTTTTTAAACCTTTCCTTCCTTGCATCCTTTTTGTCTGTTCCTTGTATTCCTACTATACGCCACCACAACACTATCTCACTCCATATGTGTGGTGCTAACACTGAACAAATCAACTCATTACTGTTAAACTAACAACTAAAGTGTAAATTTGTCAGTAGCATGGCTGTGTGATGGGGCCGAGCAGCATAGTTAGGCTGTATTATAAACTCTTTATAATTAACTGTATAATTAAGACTATCATAGAGAAAGCTGCCATGATTAAATACCTTTATAAAAAAAAAGGTACTGTGTTGAATCATGCTGCTGGGTTGGCTGGGATATAATGGTATGAATTACAAAAGCACCACTTCTGAAGCAATCACAGCTGTCATTATCAGAGAATATCCCCATTTCTGAGATCCCATGCTGAGCCAGATAGACAGAAATGGACAGATAACAAAAAGCACAATAACAGTAGCATTGCTGTGTGTGTGTGTGTGTGTGTGTGTGTGTGTGTGTGTGTGTGTGTGTTTGTACCTGGTAGGTGTCCCACAGTCTGATCGTGCAGCGTAGTGGCAGCTCCCTCATCAGGAGGTTGTTCATCCAGCGGAAGGCAAACTGCAGGTACTCCACCTCGTACTGCTGCATGTGGCGGTGCACAGACTCTGTCGAAATAATAATAATCACAATTTAAAAAATAAACATCACAATATCACACATAGATTAAGGTGCCACTGCTTGTATCTACATTTGTGTGAAGGCCAGAAAAGGAAAATAGCAGAGATGCAGAGGTCTATAATTCCTTTAGGATCTGGCTATAGTAATGGTGACAGTAATAAGTGTGTAGATAGACAAATTCCTTCATAACTCCCCTCTCTGTTAATAACTACTAGAGTCAGTGTCACACACACACACACACACACACACACACACACACACAACCATCACGCCTCATAACAGAGATATAATTACAGAGCTATCAGAATTTTCTGAGAAAATCTATAAACCAAGCTGAGATGAGAAAGAGGGTGTATTCATTGTTAACTAAAGCTCCAAAGCATGTCAGTCCAGTGAGGAACGGAGTGCATATACTGTAGGCCAATAGCATCCGGAGGTGAGGACAGAAGGCATGTTTATGTAATGTATAGAGTGTGTGTTTATTTCTTTTATATTATTGCTTCCACTAGGAGCTGATTAACACTGTACTTTTGTTCATTTCTGACATACAAGGTTAATCTGTGCAAAACCTCTTGTGAGGTTTTAACAAAATTGTGACCCTTTATCTTTTTTGTCAACAGGAAGTAGGGTGATTTTAATACTGCACAAGCTCAACACTGATTTTAATCCTATACAAAGCATAGCTATATGTTTGTGTGTGATGCTTTTCCCCACTTTGTGTTTTAAAACATATCTCTTCAGTTTTTCTATGAGGCAGGCTGCATTTCCCGCATAATTCGCTCAATTTGCAGTTTGAGCACAGTGTAACAAAATGGTAATTTGGCAATGGCTAAAATGCATGTAGTTACCAAGGAGATGGCAAATATTTGATTACCCTCCCCTGGAATATTAATTATGTCCCAATGTGCCCGTACTGTAATTTTGTGTTAAGTTTACTTAGGCTGCTACTGCCAAATTGCAAGTGCAGTAGGGCTTATAAACAAGTCACATTAACTCAAAAATTGCAGGTTTATCGGAGGGGGGAATTAGCAACCAGTCATGACTGTGACATTAGAGACTTTGGCAGCAGGAGTCAAAACAAATCCAGTTCCTGTCCTTCTAACTTAAAGGGTAAGGCTGGCAATATTGTATGTTTTCTGTTATTTTCAAGAAATCTATTGAAAAGACCAGAACCAACAATGTGCTGGTCCATCTCTCAACACGATACGACTTCCTCAGCCTGTCTGTGGCTTTTAGCACCAATTTGTTTCTACTGCAAATTTAAATCTTTAAAAACAGGTCACAAATATATACTCTCATTTTTTTTAATAGGCTAAATAATTTCCTGAAACAGCTGGGCACTGTAGTTTTCAGCAAACGTTACTCAAAGAAGAGCAAATAGTGTATTTGTTTGGAACTATTTTTCACACATTTGGTGTGACTGCAGGTAGTTCAAGCACCAGAGCGGTATATGTGGAGTCGACTCTAAATATACTACAATGCCCATGTTCACTGTTCAATGAGGGAACATGTCACCCTGTGTAACTGGCTCATGTATGTGTTTTTAACAGTTTTTGGAAAACAATGGAGAGGAATAAGCTACATCAGGCTTTGGCTTCACAGTCAATACTAGTAAGTATTCATCGTTGTTTTTGGTCTTTTCATGGGATTTGCTGACAATAAGAAAAATACAGAATATCACCAAACTTGTTTTTTAAGATAGGTATGATGGATTTGTCTGTGCACATTACTGTAATTTAACTTCTCTGGTATCAATACCAGCTGGGAACACACCAAGAAACAGCTGAAAATCATCAGTCAAGACTGCAGTTTCCACTCAGATTGTTTTGTTAGGCTTGACTTTCCAAACATAAACATCAGCTGGCTATTAGATGTCCACATCTGTCTCCTTATACTCATAAAATGTTTTTTATGTTTCTCCTCCTATAATGGTTCATAGTTTGTTCTCACTTCCAACAAACCACACAGAGAGAAGACCATACGTTGCATCAGGAGGTCTCAATGGGGAGTTCAAACGTCAGTGTCAGTGTGATGGTATGGCAGGCTGGCATGAACACTCGCTGAGAAGAATGGCTGAGAAGCAACAATGTCAGCTGTAAATTTGCTGCATACGGGGCTGTGACACGGAGAGTGGCTGCCTTTGTTCCTTTCTCTGTTCTTGATAAATGTTTGTTTTATGCTTCTTTACATAACAAAAGATTAAAAATACCACTCAGTATTCAGCGACTCCCTATTTCATAGTCATCAAACCCATGACACTCATTCTCTCTCTCTCTCTCTCTCTCTCTCACACACACACACACACCACATTTCATAATAGAGCTGTAATTAAAGAGCTGTCAGAGAATCTATGAGAAAAGCCAGTTAGGGAGGAACTATAGCATCCTCTTCTCTCACACTCTGTGCTCTTAATTAGGGCTGACTGACAAGCACAAGCATGCGCACACGCACGCACACACACACACACACACACACATATCCAAATATAGCTTTAATAAAGCTTTAATTGGTGAAAGATTATGTATGCTATTTTTAGCCAAGAATATATACATTACTTACTCTCAAACACACACAGCAAATACTTGAATGACACCTGTCTTCGATTGCTCACACATGCATTTTTAACAATTATGCACACACTCCATCCACCACATGAGCAGGGCGCGAAGTAAACACAAAGCGATTATTTCACGCTCCTCTCTGCAGTTTAATTATCACATGCTGCTGTAAAAGCATAAACAAGGAAAGCTCATTAACAGGGAATGCATCATGGTGACAGATCTTAGCTAGCTGCCAAACAGAGAGGGAGAGAGTGGAACAACTTTAGACAATGTTAAATTACACTAATGAACTTGCTCTGCCTAATATTAGCGACTTCACCAAACACAGAGAGGAAGAGGTGCATGATGGGGGGAGTGGTGGAAGGGAGAAGTCATTTGTCATGAAGAGTTATCGCAGTGGGAGAGGAGAGGAGAGAGAAATTAAAAATTATAAAACACAAAAAGAACAACAAGAAAAAAAAAATGAATTGAAGCGCTTAAACTTGTGACTTTTTAACCGTGGGCTGCTGTCCAGCTGGCAGAGTGCTCGGCATGCTGGGTAGGAAATTATGGGGGCTTAGGGAGGTTGAGGATGACATCTCTTATAGACACTGATTGACTGATGAGTCTTGTCTTCCTTCCTACTGCTGGTTAAAGTTTAGGCCACGATGCCAGCTAGTCCGCTATCCACGGTGGAGTGTAGCCCATGGCTGGTGAAGTGCGGACGGACAGCAGGAGGTCAGAGGTCATACAGTGACTAGTGAGCGGCTCCCAGGATTCTGCTGATGAGGCCAATTCTGCCTGACTTGGTACAAAACGTAATTAAAGTTACACACTTTTTTCCCTCTTCCACTCTCCTACTGGCTGTTGTTTTTCTTTCACTCAATCTGTTCTAACAGAGCTGCTTTATTTTGAATCTGTTCTTTGTCATTTGTTGGTTCCTCCCTGTCAACTATTCCAATCGATCCCTCTCTCTATATATAAACTGTACTCATTTCACTGTAACCTTTATCCCTTACCTCTTTTATTTTACTCTTGTCAGCTTTTGCACAGATTTAAACAAATCCTATTGTAGATACAAATCAGGCAACAGGGCCCTAGCTCCAAGAGTTGGTTAAAAATGCTGTCTCTCTGTAAAGTGTCTTATATATGCACTTGATCGACTAGCTAGCCAGACATGCTAACATTTGCAGCATACGTTAGAGCAGATAACCACACCGTTTAATCCATTCCTTACAATTTAGCTTTTTGTGTTTTGGAAAGGCTAAAAATAAAAGACACCGCCCGCCAAACTTTCCAAGTATCGCCAATGGACAATTACTGTTCGAGGAAGGTGTTTACCGAACAGGCAATTGCTGACACACTGCTTATTAAAAGTGGGTGCATTTGTTTTTGGAATTTCCATTGTGCATGTGTGTTAACATGCACTTGTTAGTCTCTGTGTTACTGTCTTTAAATAATAGTATATATGTGTAAAGAATATTGTATGCACATATATTTGCAGGTATGTGCATGTTTCTGGTCACACTATGAATATACCTGTTTATTTGTTTGTCTGTCACACAAAGAGAAACACCCTCCAGCGGGATGCAGCTATAACAGGTAAAAATTAAAAAGTTGAATAACCAAGTCAAGTACAAAAGAGTCCACTGAGTGATGCTTGCTTAATTATTCCTCTCACACAATAAACAACCACGGTGTCACACATTTGTTACTGATTGGCGCAATTGTGAGGTGAGATGTTTTTATGGTGTCACTGTACATACATGTGTGTGTACTGTATGTGTACTGTCAAACATCAACAATGCTTCGCTCTGTCATTTCTGTCCTAAACATGAGGCATAACAAAAATGTTCATGTGGAACCTGGTGCATGAAAACAGAGAAACAGCAGACCTCATGCAAGTACATTTTGTATTTTTATGTAGGACCTTGTATGACTTTCACGTCTCATATTATGCAAACACTTTAAAATTCAAGTAAACGATATGCGTAAACATAATAAATACTGGCTGTTTGTAAATGAGCGTGTGTTCATAAAAAGAGTAAATTAGCATAATTAACACACAAATATAACGTTAGAAATCCCATCCTATTTTTCAAGATGTGCAGCAGCAAAGAGTAAATAAAAACACCACACCCTTTCAGAATGTAAATCAAAGAGACCCAAAGGCATAGCAGCCAAAAGACTGGCACTGTAGTCAAATAACGTTTCCTAAAGGTTTGGTATAGAATACTTAAAAGATTGTCTTACACTGTAGTATAAGAAAAAAAAATTCAAATCCATAAAAACACACTGCAGGCTTTTTCAGCCTTTCATTATGCAATACAGTGTCACAAGTCTTTTTACACAATTCAGCCTCAGAGCGCGCGCTGCCAGTGCGTCCTCTCATTTGCATGAATAAATTCACCTTCGTGCAATCTGCATGTTGATGAATTTGTGCTAATGCACTTGCATGCAACAAATACACAGAAAGAGGTAAGGGAGGGATGAAGAGATCAGAGAAACATTGCAGGCGGGCTGACAAAAGTGGCTTGTCTTTTGAGGAGGTACACATGCTAGCATCAAGCAAGGCTAATGGGAGTTAGCATTACTTACAAGTTACAAATAGGATAATTACAGAGAGGGGGAGTCTGAGGGAGGGGCAAACAGAGTGAGTAAAGAAGACATTTCAAAGTAAAAGCCTTCCAACAATGCAACCCACTGTTATAATAAATTTGGCCTCCTTACTTCAAGTTCAATTAGAGTTTACACTATAGGACTGAATTCACAGGAAACAAATAAAAATGGAATATCCAAAGAACACCCGCAGAAAACGTTTGATCATAAAAGTTTCTTTTGCACAAACAAATATTTTTAGCTTTGTCATACTGGGAAAGTTGACTGAGAATGAAGGCTCATTTGAGAAATGCCCTGCTTGACACTTAGTTACTTAATGCAGCTGAGGACGAGGCACCTTTGTCAAAGCCACCTCAGTCATAACACTTGAGGGAGACGGGAGTGTTTTTCCAGCTATTCCAGCTATTAAACTGGTGACATTATGGTTAGTAAAACCTTATCTAGGAAACCTTGTGATTTATTGGTGTCTTTAGACTATCAAAATCATGCAGTATTCATTCTGTCCGATATATCTGCTGCCTTTGACAAAGCCAATCATTTAAACTTGAAAATATGTAAAAGGGTGATCTTAACCTAGCCTGGGTCAGGGCATCGATGCCTATGTGGTGACGTAGCAGCTCCTATCAAAAGTAAGGAACTACATTGTCAAACTTCTCTTAATTCCTACCATCAGTTGTGCCTTTCAAAGGGTGGAGGAGTTTTTCAAAAAAGTTAGGTTACAGGGAGGGAAAATGGGGAGGAGGAGAGGCAGAACACTGATGAAAAATGGCTGAGGTCTCATGGCAAAAATCCAGCCTTTTTTTTCTTTTTCTCCCCACTGTGCTAAAAGGTATAGTAGGTGATGGATGGTGGGGGTATGGTCATAAAAAACACTGTACATTATCTTTCTTTCCCTCTCTGTGGATGTACAGTGTATGTGTGTTTCCCTCTATCTGACAGATATATACTGTAGGAGGAGCTAGATGCAGTTATTTTAAAGAAGCAGAGAAGGTGAGAGAGAAAGTTGTGCAAGACAGACAGATCAGCAAGGTCCTATCCCTACTGACCCAGTACC
This sequence comes from Siniperca chuatsi, assembly GCF_020085105.1. Lineage (NCBI taxonomy): Eukaryota > Metazoa > Chordata > Actinopteri > Centrarchiformes > Sinipercidae > Siniperca > Siniperca chuatsi. Next base: position 15,310,366 of record NC_058064.1, read on the forward strand.
GCAAACAATGCAATGAAAAACTGAGCTCCCTTCTTCCTCTTTCCCGCCATCCTTGTTCATCATCTTACTGTCTTAAATACCCCATCAACTACTCATGTCCATGTATCGGATACCCAACTGATACAAGGCTGAAACAGAATACCAGGGTCCCACAGCAACAGCTAAAACATTATATTTTGCCTTGCTGGGAAGGTTACTAGCTCGCTTTAATGGAAAATAACAGATTTGTTCCTTTTGCAATAATGTTTTGTCCAACAAATATAAAATTAATGAGCTGCAAGATTAAGTACTATTAGTGCTGCTAATGTAATGGATTGGTGAACGCAAAAGAAATAAACAAGAAACATTAACACCCAGCGAAAAACAATAAAGAACCAATAAAAATACTCATAAAATCTGATTCTACAACTTAAGATTTCTATCAGGAGTGAAATCGTAATATTGATACATCTAAAGCAGTCGCTAAAACTTCTGCCTATTTGGAAAAGGCAGGACACCACCCTTTCTCAAACTGTACAACACTCTGGAGCCTGCATCTGATAAGCGCTGATAGGTAATTTTGGAAGAGATGATGAGAGGCCATTGTTCCCAAAACAGATGCTATGTCAAGGATGAAAAACAATCCTGTAACACAAGATAAAAGCTATCTGTGATCTCATTAGGACGTGGTAATGTCATGCTAGCGAGGTATAAAATGGCTCTGCCCTACCTATGATGACAGGGCACTTATGGAATAAGATACAGTAAAAATGTCAAGTCATTTTTTATGTCTTTGCTGGGAGTGTGGTGGAGCTTGGGAGAGGTGGGAGGACTTTGCTTCTTTATTTTTCTTTTCTTTTTTGTCAATTTCTTTTTTTCTAACACACATCATTTTTGACTCACACATACTGTCCAATGTATACAATCTTCTCAGAAACACAGGTACACACATGCTTACGGAAATATCTGTTTATTTTCCACACACAGACAACTACATGCACCAACACACTCACACACTTGCCCTTTCTATCTGCAAGTTTACAGTCACGCACACACACATATGCACTCTCTCTCCATCCATTTGAATGCAGCGGGTGAGTCCTCCCCTCCCTCTGGCTGACAGAGCAGGTGACAGGATAGTCGGACAGCACCAAGGTTAGCCAAGAACATGACCATTGTACAAAGGCTTGCTTTGATAAGACCATGTTTTGCACAATGCATTGTGGGCCGCTACCAAAGCCATATGCATTTTAAGTAACAAAGGTAAGTTTGGATAAAAAATGATATTCAAACCATATTTACATAGTTATTGTTCTAACAAAATGAAAACGAGAAGGTGGAAACAGAAGAAAAAGCAGCCTTGCTAATTAACACTAAGATGCGAGTGTATGACAAATGTAACTGAGCTGTGTATGAGTACCCTCAGTGTGCATGCATTAACTTCCAGCCCTCAGCAGGCTAATAATCACCAGCACGTACACATTTCCCCGACAGCCGAGTGGAACGAAAACTAGCGAGACACGATCACAGTGTCATGTAATTACAAACCGATGTAAACAGCGGAAAAATCACGGCGTGAAAACCAATGTTACTTCCTGGTGTGTAAAAAGAAGAATTGTTAAGAAAACTAAGTCACCACTGCCATTCCTCCTCTCTGCTACATGGATATATTTAGGACCTAAACATAGCCTTGCTCAGGCACTTAGGTAAAATTAATAGAATGACTTGGTTAATGTCGGTAGTGGGGAATGTTGCAGCAGATCATCTACAGTACCAAGGGGCAAAGAGGTCACAAGGGGCGTCACACAGGAAATGTTCATACATGTATATGTATGTGTGGGAAAGAACAAGTTAGCACCCCCCTTTGACAGACTGATCAATATTCTCTTATTTCCAAAATGTTGACAGATAAGCACAAAAATATTGCCTAATACGCGCAAAACCCTTATATGGTTTGTAACGAGATCAGGCCATGAAAAACAAAAGCAAATACAAGTGACATTGGGAAAATACCACATAAACGAGGATTTGTGTTTATTTTTGTGTTCATTTTCTTTCAGTTTTCACGAAAGAATTTAAGAGAAAGAATAAGAAAACGTGTGAATAAAGCCAGTTGTCTTGCATGTCTATTGTAAAGCAAACAACCCTGCAGGAGATCGTGATTTTGAGTGTATTTTTGCATGAATGTGTTGGTTGGTGTGTGAGAGAGACGAGAGAAGAAATGGAAAAAAGGGGCTGATACATTGAGAAGAGAAGAAAGACAGGAAATACAAGTAGTAGTAAATGGAAATCAAGTCAAAATGGCAGAGCTGTGAGCAGAAAGTGGATGGATGGATGGATGGATGGGTGGATGGATGGATGGATGGATGGATGGATGGATGGATGGATGGATGGATGGAGGCAAGGCAGATGACTCACCATCAATCCTGCTGACCAGCTCCTCCAGGGCCTTGACTTTTCTCTGGATGCCTGGCTGGGCAAATGTATAGTTGTCCTGAGGAGAAGAAAAATCAGACAATAGAGTCAATATGGACCGAGGCTTCATCTACAACGGCGAAAAAACATTATATAGTTGGCCTGTAATATGTAATTTTTATACTTTAAGCATTTTGCTGACTCCCAGAGTGAATGAATACAGGAATGAAATAGGCTTCAAACACTATGGATAAATTATTACCGGCAACAATAAGAAGTACGAAGGTCAGACAAGTAAGCGAATAATAGTCCTGTGAACATGGAATGACCATATAACAAAAAGTGCAAGGAAAAGCAATAAAAACAGGTGCCAAGGAGATCTAGCAGATATTTTTACTACAGGAATATTTGTCACATTTCTCTGTAATTTCTTAGACAAGCTGTGAAATTGATCCCTTGTTGAGAAAAATAACTTGATTTGTTTCACATTGATGTTTTGCAGCCATTTGGCCCGAGAGTCAGTGTATCACAGCACACACTCAAAGGGGTGGAATTTTTACATTTTCACTTTGAGGTTTCATTTTTAGAAAATTGTAATGGCCATTACAGATTTGAGTGTTTGCCAGGGCCCATTTCACACCTCACACAAAGCCTTAGCCATCTTTAAAAACTGTAAATAGAGAAAATAGGCCACCTAACTAACATTGGCATGACAAAACGTGCGGCTGTGGCCCCTAAAGACAAAGTAGAGGGCTGACTGTGAATGTGGCTGTAAGAACATAACAGGTGAGCTGTGAATGGGTCCTGGCCTCATACTTGGTGTGAAGTGGTCGAATAATAAAATATCCCTAAGAGCTGTTGGCTGAGGTGTTCATTTCACTATTGTCCCCTTCAAGTAGTTACAGTGCCTCATGTCAATTGGATCATGCCAGCTGGTTAACAAAGCATGAAAATTAGATGGTAGTAGTGATGTTTATAATGCCACACGTAAGGCCAAATGTAGAGAGATGGACACCAGGCCTCTAATGTCCTAAATGGTCATTTAAGTATTAAGTTGCTACACTGTGTGCAAAAAAAAAAAAAAGCTGTGCAACATTTCAAAGATATTACCTTACTTGTTTTTATTAACACTATGACTCTTGTTGATTTTAGTGCATTCCTGGCAGCTAATGTGTTACGTTCAATTGCTATGTTGCTTTATGTGTTTTGATATGTTTTTTTATGCAATTAGCTTTTGATGAGACACAGAAAGGTAGGATATGAAAAGATTTTTTTTTCTTTTTGTTCCTTTTCGATCAACCAGTTATGATAGAGCATAGGAAGTCAGGTGACAACAGGCTTTCCGTGACATTAGCTTGCTAGGTGTAGCTTGACCAATGTACGCCAGCCAGCAGACAAGCCGCAGTACTCTACTATTTGGAGACAGGCCAGAGTAGCGCCTATGGTGAAGGCAGTCGGACTGGTATCCCCAGCAACTAGCGCCCGGTGAGGAGCTGTCTGCTCCAGTCTGATGACAGTTTAGGTAGATTTGCCTGGAGATCTGGTAAAGAGCAGCTTGGCCTCTGAAGCAAAAAGAGGTGATTGAATTGACGCTGTGTCAGCCATATATAAAGGCAGAAGGTCCCGATGCAGACGTCTTGACTGCCAACCACTCAGGGCCGCGTACAGGAATAGCGCTTCTGTTGCTACGTGAGGGGGCGAATCCAATAGTGAGACACTGCACTCATGCTACTCAGAGAACTTGGGTTACCCATGCAATCTAAAGATTTTTCTTCTTTGTGATCCTTTCCAGTCATGGAATACTATATATATTATTTATAGATTGCAGTGTATATTTTGTGTGACATTTTGCGTTGGAAGTGTGTACTGAAATTAGTGAAAAAAAAAGTAATTTAAATTCTGTATACAGCTGTAATAAACTTACAAAATCTAAGATAAATTACAGGAAGTTATGAGATAAACAATTATCACAAATGCAATACATATTATAATTTCAAAATGTGCATGCATGTATGTATGTTTACAAACAAGTATGCATCACGTTTGTGCTTATGTGCTTTCTTGCGAAAAACTAAGGATGAAGTACATCTTTAAATTTTAATATATAACTGAAAATGTATATTGAAATGATTTCAAAATATTTTTTGGGATCTAACGAATAGCTGAACCTGAATATGATCACAGGAGTAGGCAGTGTCTGTTGTTTGAACTTGCAGAATACAATCCAAATGAGAACAGAACATAAGCATTTTGTGTGTGCATGTACACCCAAAACACACACACACACACACACACACACACACACACCATAGATTACATTTCCTTGAGGGGTCATTTCAGTGTGGCTGGAGAACAGCTGATGTGGCAAAGTATCCAACAGACGGAGAGAGAGAGAGAAAATTTGAAGGAGAAAGAGAGAGAAAGAAAGGGGGGGTCATTTAGCAATAAACACTTCCAGTTGTCCTTCAGGCTCAGCAGAACCAAGGGGTGTGTGTCCTCTTGAGTCCATCAGTGGCTGGCAGGATAGAAACCGCCTTCTTTGCTGCCTTTTTTTTTTATTGCTTCGTCTATAGCATCTCACACTTCTTTAATCCCTGCATAGACTCCAAAAGTGTCATTACTACTTCTTCTCATTTGACCCACCTTTTTCTCTCACAATTAATTGGTTTATGTTTCTGTTCGATCCCTTTCCTTGCCTGCCTACAGGGCAGGGAAAGAAAAATGTGTGCACAGGATTTACTAATTTGTGCCCCCAAATTCATATTTTGAGCATATGAATAATCAGAATGATGAAGATGATGAGTATATCGTTAATAAGTATATCAGTTACAGCTAGATCGATAAATCAGCCAGGGCGATATATCAGCTGATATTAGCTTATTTGCAGATATATCAGTATGGGTGCATGTATGTCGGCCAATAAGTAACAAGATATTGCAGCACAGAAATTCCAAACGAAGAGTTAGGTTTGAGGAGATTTAGAAACAGTGTCACCCATTACATAACTGACCAGAGAGCACAGACGAGATGAATTTTCAACTGTGAAAAGTTGTATCTTGGTCACATAAAAACTTTTTTTTAAATCTAAAGGGATTCATATCAAGTTTGCTTGTGTATATTATGTGTTTATATCAAATCAAAACAATACTGCAGTAAACCCAAGCGGCTCATTTAGAAAATATTGGCCATAACCTGTAAACTTTCACTGTTTATTTTGCACTGCAGTATGATATACAGTATAATGGTATATGTGCACCCAACTGAGAGCAGCCAACTTCCCAGTATTGCTGTAGCATCACAACTTATAAAAAAAAAAAAAAAGAGTATTGGAGAGGACAAGGACAATAACGTATATTATTAATATGAAAATATGAAGGAATGAATTTAGATTCTCAATACCAAAACACAGCTGTTAGCCTGCCGCTAAAACTCCTAACTCCTTAACTGACGACCCATAACTTCAGTTCTTAATGTTAGAGTGACTTTGATATTAATTGGAAAGTGGAAATTATTAATTTGTGTAGTAATTTCCGTTTTTTTCCCCATGACACCTGCCAGGCTATCTCTTCTCCATCACTCTGTTTTTTAGTTTCACACATTCATACTCCACCTCCCATCATCCTTCTTGTTCTACTTTTACTTTTTGTTAATTTTATATTGGTACATTGTCTCCATATTCTGTCTTGCGCTTCTCTACCTCTCTGGCTGTTTCTTTCTACCACCCCAGTTTTAATGCAGTTAGGTGCTAAGCAAGTGTGAGGGCCAGTACAAGTAATGACATTTGCATTATTGAAGTCCCCCCCACATTCAATTCATTTGGATCGAATGGAATGAGCAGAAGACAGACCAGGTAGTTAGAATGAGCCACAGCCACCGAGGCTAGTTTAGCTCATTTTGAATAAATGAGCTAAATTAGTTAGCATTGCTAACGTTCTTCGAGTGACTCCTTTTACTTTTCTACTGCAGGCTCTAGTTTCATTTAACTCAACTTTTATGAGAAAGACTTTAATTTCTATTAATATAATTCCATTGTGCTATTGTGATATTTCTACTTTTACTGAAATAAAAGGAAAAAGATTTGTATACTTCTTTCTCCTCTGGCTACGTAAGTACAACCAGATGTAAAAAAGACTGTAATGCATTTGAGGGTCAGAAGGTTTTCTAAATTCGTGTTTGTCTGTGCTTTCAGGGGCTTATTTTCTTTCCCCACTTATCTATCTCTCTTCTTCCTCCCTCTACTACCCTCTCTATTTCTCACTTCCTCTGTCTCACTCATTTTCTTCCTTCTCCCCTCTATTTTCATTGAATTTCCATATTACGGCAGGCTTTATTGCCGCTTTAAGGATTGTTCTCCGCCACTGGAAAAGTCAGACAAAGCCTGTTTTTAATGAATGGTTAAAATTAATAACGGACATGGCCTCTTTTGAATCTTTAATCGCAAGGACTAATAATTATCAAGGGAAGTTTTATGAAGTCGGGTCTCATTTTTTAATGTATATAAAGAAACATAACAGAATGGAAATATTCCTGAAAATGTGCTACTTTGTTTGTTGTATTTATGTGGTATTTTATTTATATTTTGTGCCCCTCGTTTGTCTGTTGTCTTGCGTTGCATTACATTGTTTATCTATTGGAAAACCTAATATAAAAACACAAAGAATTTTCATATTTCTCTCTCCTTTTCTCTTTCCATACTCCTTTATTTCCATCTTTTCACCTCTAAATCTTGTTCTGTTCTTCTCCTCTTTCTTCATTTTAATCCTTCTACATCTCTCCCTCCTCTCATTTCTTCCTTTATCAATCTCTAACTCTTCTCCTCTCCCACATTGTGTTCTCCATTTCTTTGTCTATTTTCATCACTTTGGTGCTGCTAATGAGGCTAGGCTTGACTAAGTGTTTTGAACATGCTATGTCTCCTCTGCTTTGTTTTGTTCCCTGGTGTTTCATTTTGTTCCATGCTGTACTGCATTTTATTTTGTGACTGATTGTTGTTTAGTTAGATCTGTTTGTTTTTTTTTTGCCTTGAGACATATTTGTGATTAGGGTAAGATACTAATAAGAATTTTCTCTTTATGCTCATTTTTCTTCTCTTTTTTTACATTCACATTTATCCCTTCTCTTCCATTTTTCTCTTTTTTTTTAACCTTTCTGTCTTAACTGCTTCTCCCCCTATTTCCTCACCTTATTTCCTCATCTTCTCTCCTCCTTTCACTCCCTCACCTCCTTTATTCCTTTATCCCATTTTCTATTTTCCGCATGTCCTTCTTCCACTCACTTCCTCTCTTTGTCAAATCAAATATGCCGGATCTTTGATCAGCTGAGGCAACAGGAGGAAATCCTTTCACTCCTTTATTATTTATACATTCTCCTCTTCTCCCACCATCTGTCCATCCACCACATCTGACCCAGCAAGTAAGTGGAACTGCCCCGGTTTACCCACATGAACAAACAGACAGAGCACACTAACATTAAGTCTGTGTCTCTCTCTCTCGGCCAGGTGTTAACAGCAACTCGTTCTCTCCTTCGTCGTTCACTCTCTCTCTCCCCCTCTTCTCTCTCTCAGTCAGATCAATCAATAGCTCCTCTTCACCTCTCAGTCCATTCTATTAGAGACAACAATGGCTCCATGCTGGACTAAGATTGCCTCCTATTGTGGCACCGGATGTCTATCAGTGAGTTGGACAGAACCAACACAACAACACATGCGACGGTATGTGTATGTGTGTGAGAGAGAGAGAGAAAGAGACATAAGGACAGAGGGGAGAGAGAGAGATGACAGGTCAAGATAAAGGGTAGACAATAAACTGAAGGACAGGGCAATGATCTGTCATTCTCTGGTACGTGTATGTGTGTGTGTGAGAGAGAGAAGCAGAAAGTGATTGTATGAGAGAGATGACAGGTTGTGATAAGATGTAGACAATTACAGCTGTTCAGAGCTACAGGAGGATTGGCCAGATATAATTCTGTTGCTTTCATGTGTGTTTGTGCGAACATCTATGGCCTCTAGTTTGAGGGCAGTAAACTTTAATGTGTATTAGCAGTGCAACAAGGTAGGCAGTACACAAGATTGAGACACAGCAATGCAATTGGTCAAGCTGATGGTAAAGGACTTACGGTAGTACGTAATAAACTCTGTTGCGTAGGGCTGAGTATCCAACCTAAATTCCTTTTTTGGTACTCATCAAAATGTCTCTGTAGCACAGAGTATCAACAAGATCAAGAGTCTAAAGCCATGCTCATCCTGCAATCCAAATCATCCTCAGGGGAACATGAATATGTGCACAAAATTTCATGGCAATCTATCCAGTAGTTGTTGAGACATTTAAAAAATAAAAAAACTCAACCTCTTGGTGGCGCTAGAGGATAATGCAGAGGATCACCAAAGTCAGCAGGATTCCGCCCTTAAAGCACCATGAATGTCTGTACCAAATTTCATGGAATTCCATACAACAGTTGTGAAGATAGTTCAGTCTGGACCAAAGTAGTTGACCAACCAACCAACACTGGCATCCTTAGAGATATGCTGTTAGTGTGGCTAAAAACTAAAGTACCAAAAGCTGGCACTGAGTGCTTGTCCAGATTTCCACTTGTCTTTACTTACTTTTATGGCAAACCATAATCTTTGCCAATTTTAGACTTATTGTACAGCTGCTTATGTTTAGAACCATATAACATTTGTAAAGCTTTGGTGCTTTTGTTGAATGAAAGAAATTTCATTTTGCAGATGTTTATATTCTTCCCAGTAATGCATTGAAAAAAAGTATTGTTTTGGTATTGGGACTGAAACTCAGGTGTCGTTTTTTCAAATATCTGACAGATATACTGGAGAAGCTAGATGCCTTGATTTCAAAGAGGCAGAGAGAGTGACAGAGAAAAAGGAGGAGGACATGTAAAAAGCTGGCTACCTGTATGCATGGCCAAAAAAATGTGGTTTCTTTAGCTGGGGAAACCAGGCTTCTTATTCCCTACCCCAATTATGGAAACCACGTTTCTCATATACACTGTTTAAGAAATCCACTCACTGCAGAAAGCAGACTGTAACCTGGCTAATGTGAATCTAAACCCACAAACCTGTGTCCATGTCTCTTGGACAATTAAATCATTTTTGCCTGACATCATTTTAAACACAAGAGAACATCTTTTACATCTTCTACACCTTTAAATTGGCTTATTTATGGTCTTTCCTTTGTAAAGTGGCCAATTTACCCAAGAGCAAAGACATGCTGATTATTCAGAACAGCAAATGTAAAACCTTTTTTGTTATATCACAAGAATGTACACGTAACTGTTGCAGATAGTTAACTAGCACTTTGAGACTGCCTGGTGTATGAATTGTGCTATATAAAGAAACCTGCCTTACCTTACATGACCCTTAATGTGATCAACACCACTTGTCTCTCTGCTACAAGGTTTTCATAACAGTGCACTCTTTTCTTAATGCCATTCTTATTGCATAAATGTCTCAATTCATCCTGCCTGTGCCTGATTTTCCAGCCTCAGCCTTTATCCTAACCTCTTCCCCCCAGCAGCTGTTACTGCCTCCATCTCCACTGACCTGCATGTAAACTAGCTTAGCTAACATGATTCTACTTAATCTGTAAAAGACAGAGAGATGAAGAGGAAAAAAGTATGTATGACTGAGAATTTCAGTAAAAAAATAAATGAACAAAAAGAGGGAGGTGGGTTTGTTAAGGCTGGACCAATAAGGCTTGGAAGATAATACAAACACATATGCTGTCAGGCATCACACACACAGAAACACCAGCTGGCAGATAACTCCTCCTGTGTGTGTGTGAGTGAGTGACAGCCCAAGGTGACAGTAGGGAAGCCTTGGGGAAACCAGAACAGGACATGGCGTCTGGTTTGGTCTGGCTACCGTCTGCTAGACGTCGGTCCTCGGACCCCTGTTCCCACTCGAGGTAGACCCCATCTCTAGCTGGCACTGTGAAAACAGATGGTTGCCTTGACAATGAGCAGGCACACTGCGATTGTCTCATGCTTCAGGGGAGAGGCTGGAGGCAGTGGAGCAACGAGAGAGGGAGATGTTGACATTTTAATCTTTGTGTGTTTTACATTAATTAAATGTTGTTTATTCAATTTGTTGGTGACTTAAGTGCAGAGAATTTCATGTGATACAAGTTATGTGATAAAGTTAACTTGTATCCAAATAGCTGATCTTTTCAGCCTCTGGGCATCTCATCTTTAGGAGTATCAGTACCTGATTTAATACATAGAATAGTATTGAAGACCTGAAATATTATTCTTGCTAGGTCATCTGTTAAAACTTTCCAGCCCAAAAGTTGTTGGAAATAACAGAATGAATATAAATATCCTTCATGTTCTTCACTCTGTGGCTATAATTAAGAATGACTCTGAAGTTAAATTAAAAGCTAACTGTGTGTCTGATGAATAATATCAACATTTCCTAACAAGTTTGCATCAGGCCACAGACCAGTACATCAAACCATGGCATTCAAACCAAGAAAGGGTCAGAGACATTTTCATGCTGGACCCCCATGTGTCAAGACTACTGCTGAAATATAATAAGTTAAGATCCCAGGGCGAAATTAAATTTCTCAAAGTTAGGTCCTAGACGGGAAAAATACATTTAAGATCCCCTGCTGTAAAAGTCTGCAGAATTAGCATAAATGCAGGTTTTAAAACCAAGAGCCCTCAGGGGTGTGCTGGTGGAATAATGGACTTTTTTAACTTTTTGACTTCATTTCCCTGTCTGGGCATTGCAGGTAAGACACAGGCCCACCGGCTGTGCATGGACAGCACATAGCTGCTACATACTGAGTGCAGCAGTTGTGAGCACTTTCAGCTGTCTATATCTGTAAAATGTGACAAAGATTAAATTACGGAGGCTTTGACTGACTGCAGACATTTATAATAGATCATGGTTTGGAATTAACAGGACATTTAAATCAACAACACAATATTGGGCAGAGATGACAGTTCCATTTAAATTCATTGAAATAGCAGACATGGAACCATTTTAACAAGTTAAATTAGTCAAGTTAGCCAGAGGCGCTGTCAAATTTAGCACAGTACAAGACTAATTGGCTGCTGGAGAGACTGGGGTAACACTGGGGTCAACTTAACAGAGTTGTGTCTCCAATGGGTAGACATACTGATCTGTAGAAATTCCATTTACTTTTTTGTCCATTAATTTTATGTTCAACTGTCATTCCAATTCAGCCCAATTCTTAAAAAAATGCTGATGGTTTATGTATCAGCTTAGAGGTAGAGTCATGCTTAAAAGCACTTTCATGGATCACATGGCCGGATAATCATAAACAATAATACACACTGGCCCATTTGAACATGACTAATGTGCCCCTTTCCAGCCCAGTAGCTCAGGTAGTTCAGCCATGTTTTTTGATCACGTCAGAACTAGATGTGACCACTGTGTGCAGCCTGTTTGATGTGTAAATGGGCTGTGTCTTGTTGATGCTGTACTGTTGTAAACACACACACACACACCAATGCTTGTCCTTTCAACAGTCCCTTAAAAGGTCTTTCATCAATAATACACACACAAAAATGCTATTACAGTCCCCAGCCATTAAATGGGGCATCCAAAGATGTCCCAACATTTTAGTGCTTTTGAAGATTAACAGGAAAAATCAGATGACCCACTACATAAAACACCCTCTTATACATTAGACATTTCAACAAGTCATTCTGATTTTGCCATCACAGACATTAGACTTGCCTGGAATCGACTGATCTCTCTAACCTACCTTTTATCCCAACCTGCTCCTTCGGAAGAGGGGGCTGCAGTGCTGCCAATTAAAGCAGCAGCTCATTAGAGAAGCTGCTTTAGTGAATTGACAGCCAAAATAGCCTGTTCACTTTAGGTGGGAGAGAGGCATGGTAAGTGAAACACTAAAACCAGAGCTAATGGCCAATTTACTGTATTAAAATGTAAGAAAAAAAACTTTCAAAAGTATTTCCAGTGTACACCAGGTAATTGCAGGAAAACCACACCAGCTGTGGATCATGGATGGATGGGAGGAAGTACATTTTTCTTCACAAAATTTCCCAGCCATGTAGTGGTTTTCAAACCTCCCATTTATTTTTCGTTTGTTCTGCACTGTGATGCAATTAAGCGCCTTTAAATATTTTACACAAATTGGTCCAAAACAAGTGGACCAACAAGTGTGGCACCAGTTCCAGAGGAAACACTGAATATATAAGGTGCTTAAAAGGCAGTGAGCATATGTATGCATGGAGAGACTCTCTTTCTCTCTAACCCCCACCTTCAGGCCCTCAGTTAAGTGTAATAGTGTATAGTGGATGTGAGAGGGTTTGAGACGAGGTCAGAGCAAGGATCACCAACTAATTACGGTGCTGAGGCACTCAGCCTCCATCAGATTGTTTAGAAAGCATTAGGGGGGAAACATGGGCTTCCCTGGTGCATTGCACGTAATTAGTTTGGAGCCAAGGTCACAAACAAACACAAGCACAGGGACAAACAACGTCCATACACATACAAAAGCACACACAGAGACACACACTCTATTCTTCTCTCTGCTCTCAAGCTCTGCATTCTCTCTGTCTTGCTCTCTCAGGGGCAACAAGGCACAGCGTCTATTAATTTCCTAAATGAATAGCCTACCAATTGATAGTTATTTATGGACGTTCACGTTTTATGAACCATAAATGCTCCTTACTATTAATTACCTTTAGTGTAAGGCTAGCCGATATATTGAGTTTCATGATATTAAGTGTATTTTTTTTATGCACAGGTATATGTATTAAACAACGAAAACTAACAGAAATCATTAATTAAAACATTGCCCTCTTTTCTCACTAAAACCTCACTCCAACAAGACACAGGGAGTTTCTTTTACCCCCAAAACACTAATTTCCATACAACAATAAGCATATTGCCTAATCAATACATTTAAAGACTAACTGCTGTGGCCATTCTCTTAAGTGTTACTTTAGATTAGGGTCATTGACCCAACTGAGGAGACTTGGCAGATGCTTCTTTAACTGTGCCAGAAAACAATGATTAGAGTAGCTGTGCTAAAACATGGTCACTGAGACAACCAGTAACACCCAGGCCGTAACTGTTAGAACCAAACAGACTTTTGGTATTAACAGCAAGTCAAAAATTGTACTAAAATGTGGCAAAAACGTTTTATAATAATAAGCGTCACATTTCCTGACAGTACACATAGCATCCACAAAGGTAGAAACTGTTCTATTGCCGAAGAGTTTGTGCATTAATACAGCATAGAGAGATGTGGTGAAAACATAATTTAGGACTAAGGCAGAACTGAGGATGCTAAGTAACAGTGGTACTGTTGAGGGCAAATCTACCGCCAGCCCAGGCACGTTTAGAATTGACAGATGGCTCAACCATGACCGCTGAGAGCGAGGTTGATTAAGAGAGCTGGTGGGCAAATGGGTTTGGAAAGAAATGATGAAACAAAAGTTTGGTGCTGCAGTCTGTATACAATAATCTGGTCTCCAGCCACTCAGGCCTGCTTTAGAATATGCAAGACAATCACATTTCTTAAACCCACACAGAAAAGCTGTTGCATACACAACGCTCACAGTGTTAGAGAGGTCCTGCAGGCTTTACAACAGACAGAAATGTCAGACCACCTGAACACTAACATTCAACACTGTGCTTACAATCGATTATCTGTTGTGGTGTGTCATGCAAACATGCACTAAACTTAGCAACAATACAATCTGCATTGTTTATGTACATTAGAAACTCCGCTCAATGGTAAAGCACAGATGTTTAGCACTTGATGATGATTACATTTATGGTTTAAAACTCTTAATTATTGCCAGTAAAATTTGGCATAAGAGACCTAATCTAGTATTTGGCACGGAAGATTTGAAAACCACTGAGAATCAACACCTCAGTGTACAGCTGTACACAGCTTCCAGGTGTTCCCAGCTCATTGTTTCGGATCAACGGTCTATATGGTTGGGAGAGCTCACAGGTGGAGAGCTGAGGTAAACAAGTGGAGTGAAGAGTTGAATGTCAATCATGCCAAAGAGACCCTGATAAAACACAAAGTAAATGCTGATGTTGTATTTGACATGTAATGATGCCCAAACTGCCCTGAATGTGTAACAACAGGCAGGTGTTTGCTAACTGTAGCAATAATACCTTCATACTGTTTCAAGGCTTATTACTTTGAGTTTTTTCTGGGGTCTACTTTCTGCCTACTAGTGGTCAAAATTGCTTAATTCAGCTTTGAGATCAGAGAAGCACAGATCCATAAAAAACAAAGCATGGAAGAGAGTAAGGGAGTAAAAGAAATGTACAGGGGGAAGAGAGGCATGGACAGACTACATGGAGAAGGGAGACAGTGGGAGACTGAGCATATATAGTATGTTGGTATGAAAGTATAAAACCACATGTGGGCGTTGTGATCAGAGCTTGTTCTAAGACAACCTACATCTTTTCAACACATGCATACACACATGCTTACCTGGATGCCGTCCAGCAGTTTACTCATGCACCAGAAGCTGTCAGCCTCAATGTTCCTCAGAGCCTCTTCCTGGAGACTGGACACGTCAAAGTTTTCCACTTCCTCCTCTAGAGAAGAGAAAGGAGAACACAGAGAGTGAGAAATAAGCGGTGCGTGGGGAAAGAGACAGCGAGATGGGTGAAAGAAAATGGAAGGGAACATTAAAGAAAGGTGGAAGGAGAGAGAGAAAGAATGGAGAAGATACAGAGAGCAATTCAGGTCTACCGGCACAGCAGGGGCTCTGTCATAAGCTCACCACTCAGACAGGGGAGCAAGAATGGCATAGGTACAGAGGGAGGACAAATTCAATGGGGAGAGTGGGAGCACGGGGAGAGGTAATGGTGGTGGGATTTGAAAGAATATATATATATAAATATATATATATATATATATATATATATATATGGTAAGGATTGAAGATGCTGACAAATTGGAGCACAGGAATAAAGGAAGGATGAGAATAAATGGAGGCAATGTGGCAGCTGAGTGTGTGGGAAGAAAATAAAAAGCTGACTAATAGAGCAGCCGAATGACTATCATCTTTTAAAAACAGCGGTTCAACCTTTTTCCACGGCTACTTTGAACATCTAGAAAATGTCACACAGTCTCTGCTCACACACCATAATATGTACTTTTTATATTGCAGACCCAGTAAGTGTACTTTCTAGGAAAAACTAAACTAAGAGTTCAAACACAGAACAAAAGTTGCATAAAGATTATGCAACTTTTGTTCTGTTGTTGAAGTTACATTACTGCTCAGAATCATGCCAGTAAGTTTTAAAGAGTTGCCTCTCTACTGTCTCATGTAATATTTTATTTTTACTATATTTATATGATTTAATTCTTTAATTTTGTTGGTATTTGTTTACATTCTATGATTTCATTTGCATTTGACTGTTAATGTCATGTGTACACTGCTATAAAAATAAACAAAGGCAATTGTGAAGAGTGGGGTAAAGAAGGAAGTAAGATAGGCTGCAGGATAGATACTATGTAAATAAATGCAGCAGAATTAGGTTCGGACATATCCTAAAACACACTGCAGACTGCACAGAAGAAACAATTTAAAAGCAGCAAGCACAGTTCTCAGTCATCTCCAGCGGGTGACTTCAACGATGGGTGTCATCAGATGTCATTAACGGCAGCAGTGTGTGACGGACTGCAGTGGTTTTGACGGGCTTCTGACAAGCCACTGACAGCCAGTGGAGAGGAGATGGGACGAGACTGATTAACAATGATCTAGAGAGAGAAAGAAAAGGGAGAGCCGGGGCCACGGAGAGAAACAGCGAAAAGGATAGTGTGTGTGCTCATATTACTAAAAATTGGAGTTTGGTGGATGTATTTGTCTGAGTTTGTGCATAACTAACACACACTCGCACACACATGCACAGGACCTGGCAGCTCTGCTTGGTATCCTTGGCAACCCCAGTGGAATGTTGTCAAGGTTGTAATGAGCATGCTCAGTCTGACAGACAGACAGACAGGGAGCTGGCAGTAAGCCAGGACTACAAAGCCATTAACAACTAGGCTGTATGTGCGTGTATGTATGTGCGTGTGCACTCGTTCAACATCCTGCCATGCAGGCGCTCTCATCATTGTCTTGTCTACTTGAAGTCAGGTAAGGATGGATAGAAACCGGACAGAGAGGCTGCGGTTCCTTCTTTTCAGTGAGACCTTTCATGCTATCACACCCGGACAGATCAAGGTGTCCAGACGCACAAAAATCTAATTTTGTTCACATAGCTACCAGATCTTTAATACCAGATATGGAAGTGGTCAGGGGCTGCATTATGATTAGATGTCAGTATAGTTCATTCTACCCACAATACTAACACAAGCAATGCGAAAAAGCAAAATGTAATACAGCTGCAGGCCACACAAACATTATTAGTGCAAACATCCAGAGATACAATCTCATAAAATCACATTTTTTAGAATGAGGTCTAAAAAATCAGTTTGCAATGAGAAGTGTAAACATACCCAGAAAGTAAGAGGTCATCCACCAACAAATATTATGAGTCAGAGACAGCTGATGGGATGAAAACTCACAATATTTCTCTGTAGCTTAAACTGAGGCCACAGCAGAATTACAATCAGCTGAACCTAAATGTGGTGTTGGAGCAGCTGTTATAACAATGCAGAGACAAAAGAGGCCACCATCTGACCAATTTGAAGTTAGTATTTAATTTGATAGCTCCTCTATAGTGATGCAGAAGACAATGAGAATATGTGAATACAGCCCCCTCTCTCTGGGACGCAGCGGCTCTGGGCACCAGTGATTGCATTAAATTTGTAGTTGAAAAGATTAATTGTAAACAGGCTGACTGGCAATTCGCACGGTGTCGCTGCTGATTAACAAAATGGTGAGAGTGCCTCTGGCTCTGGCGTTCTGGGAGAGCATCAGTATCCCAAAGTCTCAAATCAGTCTTTGTCGTGGCTAAAGCCTTGACATTGAGCTCAGTTCCACACCTAGACCTTGACTCCGGAGCAGATTAGAAGGGACGGCTTCCAGAAGTCCAGTGGTTGTACTGGAATTGGGCATGGCTCATCACAATAACAAGGACACACTAGCGGAAGGGCTAAGAGGAGGAGATGCCAGGTAGTGGGAGTGCCTGTACTCAGATTGGCTGGATCACAAGGCAACAGTACCCCCTGTGATCGCTGGTGGAAGTGATGCTAACATCAATAAAGGGCTTTACACAGATGAATGCTTAAAAACAGTCAAAGCTCAGATCATTAGTCATTTTCATGGCCAGGTAGTCCAGACAGCTCTTTCTGTTCACTGTTTAAAGGATAAAAGAATCAAAGCTGTGTGGTGAATGTCTGATGATTTAACCACCTTTAGCTGAATTCAGTTTCAACGATGATCCACCTTCAAACTAGCAGTGTTTTGGTAACATAAACAACAAAAAAAAGCACCATTAGGCCACCTGGACTGCCTCAACAGGCTGTGCGTCTCAGTTGACCTGCCTTCAAAAGAAGAAATTGCTGATTACTTTCACCAGATCCATGCCTCAGTAGAAATTCCTTCAAGACACTCTCTTGGTGATTACTTTTGCAGCACTGCCTCCACACTAAGTACCAACTGACAATACATGTCTGGGACATGATCCATGTCTCCGTAGAAATGCTTCACAAATAAGAACCTGGGGAATTTCTGGAAGTCCAAGCTTCAGTGAGCCTCGCATCAGAGAATGGGAGTCTCCACGGCTTTTGTTCTGTGGGAGATGTGCCTCCAAAATAATCTTTTGCCAAATTATATTCTCAGATTCTTTAGAGGAAGAGAAAGCAGGTCTGACAGAAAGTCGCATTGGTAGGAGAAGAGAACTTGTTTGATACAGCCAACTCTCTAAGACACACAAACAGAGATGCACAGGCCTCTGAAGATGGGCATTTTGTGATCAAATTGGCAGCACAGCACACGCAGACCTGGAGGTATAGCCAAGGAGCATCACATGCATGCACACATAACTATGAACACACACACACACACACACACACACACACACACACACACACACACACACACACACACACACACACACACACACACACACACACACACACGTCAAACTGATTACAAAGCAGTAATTGCTTGCTTGAAAGTGAGATTCATCATACAATTTCCATCTTACAATAATCCTTTATTCACAGAGGGGAATGTTTAATTTAGGAATCCAAACTTTCATCAACAACCCCAATTTAAGGTAAACTATTATTCATAATGTCAGTTAAAAGTTAGAACCAGGCTGGGTTAAAGCTATGTGAGAAAACAACGGCAGCGAGAAACAGACTTACTTGCTGTTTGAGAGTTCCCGGTGAACTCATGGAAGCCTTTGCCGTAGGTTTGCGGTGATGCCAGAGGCTTAAAGTGGACAAGGGGACTGCTGGTTCAGGAAGGATGACGTTCTGTATGCAGATGTAAATCATGCTTTTCTGCCCCGTCTCCTCAGACCTGACCTTATGCTTCTCAGCCAATCACAGCACTATAAATGAGCTGCCATCCGTTTCCACTATAGTCTCTCACACATCCATACATTCTTCTCTTACATGCATATATTTACTTCAGACATACATACATTTTCTTCTTACATATATATATTACATATAATATTAAATGTATACATTGACTGCATGTGCATGAGAGCAAATGTATGAATGTGGGAGTGAAAATATATAAATATGAGAGTGAAAATATGTGGTGTGTAGGAATGAAAATAAATTAATGAGAGAGTGAAAATATATGTATGTGAAAGGAGAATGTACGTATGTGAGAGGGCCAGAATGTATTATGGCTTGTATATTTGTACAGCTTTCATTTTCATTTAGGCTTTCTTAGTCAAATGAAAAATCTGCTAAGCCTGCCTGCCAGGTGCTATGTTATTATAACATAGGTTACCGAGGATATTTACCCTCGGCAACGGACGTGCTGCTCAGTTGGGAAGCAGTGGCACGCGTACGTAGTGTCAAATACATGGCACTCGTGGAATTTAAGCCCAGGCTTTACAGACAACTAGCACTGTTGTCATCTTTGTTTGTGAAATGAAGCCATGCTTTGGACCGTTTCTTCGTCTCTGCCGTGACTCCTTGTTGCAAGTTTCCAGCAGCGTAGACGCATGAGTTTGACGTCATTGTTTTGCAATGCACAACTGTCAGAAAAACAAGCCGGCATCAATAAAAGGAACTGATAAGCACCGATGGATCAGACAATTTGGAACTGGTTCTTAACCATCCTAATTTCAGCTCTGCCACTTCATATTTCCTCTCCCCCATCAATCGACCGCTCGTCTCTCTTTTTATACCTCGACTTTTCTCTGATATTCTCTTGAGCTCTCTTTTGGTACATCAATGCTTTTCCTCTCCACTCTCCCTCCTCCCCTGTTCCCTCCACTTCTCCTATACAGCCATTTGACATCTCTTCTGTTGCTATCGCTACCCTGCCTCTCCAAGCTGTCCCCCCCCCCCATCCTCACCTCTCTTCTATTGGCCACAGAGCCAGTTTCCTGCCAGGCCCCAGGGTTTATTTCCTGTTTGTCCTGGCGCAGGGGGCAACTTGTCCAGAGAGACCAACTGCTTGGTTGTTGCCAGCTGTGAGCACTTGGCACAGCTTGGCATGCAGAGCCGGGTTACACCTCCAGAGACCGAGTGCCGGCACCTACATACACCGACACGTGCACGAGTGCTCACAACGCACAGACGCACTCACACCAGCGCTGCCATCTGCCCTCTACAACTATGGGCCACAAGGTAATGTGATGTAAGATGATAAACGACCTAGTTTAGCCTGATGTAATCATAAAGTGTGTGTGTGTGGTGAGTGTGAGAGTGAGTGTGTGTCTTTGCAGACAGCAACTGGCAATAAAAAACAGTCCCGTTTGACAACCTTCTGTTGGTTCAGATTAATCACAAGAAAACCTGAGTTGCAGACCGCCAGAGAGAGAGAACACTTTTGGTTTTAACAAGATTTCACTATCCAAAGCTCATAAAATCACATGAAGTGGTGCAGTCATTACTTATAATTTACAGCGGCGGTTCAGGTTAAATCTAATGAATCTAATGACTTACACTCTGGGGGCTGAATCCAAACATGTCACAATTCAGTTTCCACCTTCAGAATGACACCCAAGTGACACGGCACAAGGCCTGACCCTTAAAAATGAGACACATGTTAGCTGCTAGTGAGACGTGTAATACTTCCACGTCCCCACACCTGCGATGAACCCGCCACCCCCACCCCACCCTACCCCACCTCTCACTCAGGCTTCTGCAACAACAAAAAAAGCGATTTCCCCACCGTGGCACAATTAATGTGATAACACCGTTGTTAATGAGAGCTGAACATTTTCCAGAGAGGTGGCATTCATACTGCTGGATAATTAAGAAGAGAGTCAACCTGGCAAACCTGGTGTCACCAACACACTTGCACCTACACGCACACACAAATATGCAGGATCACGGGAGATGAGAGTGCTATGAGAGCAGAATTATGGTTGTGATGCGAAACAAGATGTGAAGATATGAAAATAGACAGCTGGAGGTGAAGGAAGGTAGGGTTAGGAGAGTGTGTGTGCGAGAGACAGAAAAGGTGGAAGTGATATGAGTGTAGGTGTAGGTACAACTGTTTGCAAATCTTTGCTTTCTCTTGAAACAAACCCTTTTATTTCCACGAATCTTTAGGTCCTTGTGACTAAGACTCTTATATAAAGTCTCACATCTCGTTTCCAAAAAAGCATCCGGTTTCTTCATTTCATAGTTCTTAGAAGTTACAAGGTTTTTCTTCAAAGTACACCACTAAGCTTACTCATTGAAAGCACTGAACTTCAGCCTCACCAGTGATAAGGAACGCTTTAGGCCATAAAATCTACACAATCACTCCAACAATGTTCTCATCTCCCACTATCTGCACTATAAGCCGTGTGTCCATACATCAAACAGCAGGCCGCACAGCTGTTGGCAAGATAATGTTAGTCCTTGACATCAAATGGAATACAGCTATTAATACCATATCTGCCTATGTGCAGACACATAATGATCCACTTGCCCCAAGGTAAGATGGTGTCTTGTATGTGGAAGCTTAAAGTGTTTAATGTTGAGTAAGGCCACCACATCGCAATAACTATTGCTACTGCTGCCAGTATCTCTAGTCGCACTACATCCCTAACCATCACCACCCCTCACACCGGCCTGTGGGACGTTTGCACAGCACAGATGTGTGTGAAATGTGTGGTTCAGCGTGTGCGCAGCTGGCTGGCATTGTCTACAATCGTGTAACCATGGCAATGCCAGAGAGACGCAACATTGCCTGGAATGAGGTTTGTTTTTGTTTTCCGCCACAGCTTTCTAATTCCACAGTGATAACATACATGAGGGGGAGAGAGCACTGGCGATCAATAGCACAAATCATAGCTGGATCAACAGAATGGTTCCTGATAGATCTTATCATTTATACCCACTGCAAGGGTGACCACATGAGCAGCAATCTGAGGAACACTTTTGCCAAAATATCATGGTGTAGCAGAAAACTTAAGAGACTTAAATCTTTAACAGAAAGCCTGTGTTGAAAACTGGGGTGTAGACTTTGAAAGAGGTGCGCATTCAGGAGGCAGGGATGGTCTAATGAAAGATGCTATCAAGTTGCACTATGGGAAGTGTAGGATCCAGGGTTTTTGGGGCGTGACTCATACTAGAGACTAAAAGACAGGATATCTCAGCCTCTGCTGCTTTGATTTTCACCATTCTTTTCTTAATCTGTTTCTGACAAGCCTCCCAACTTTATGGAAGTGCAATACTAAATCACTGGAGTAACCCTTTAAGTAAGTTATTTAAGTAAAAAAAAGCCACATTTAAAATTTGAGTATTTCCTGTTTTGCCCTCTTTTATTATGATTGTAAATGGAATACCTTTTGGTTTTGGACTGTTGGTCGGGTAAAAGAAGCAATTTAAAGACATCACCTGGGCTCTGGGAACTTGATGGAGATTTGTCACTATTTTCAGACATTTAGTAAAAACTTGATAAATTGATTAATTTGAAAAAAAATCATTAGTTGAAGCCCTACTTTGGTCCAACAAAAGCTCTGGTAATAACTTTTATTATGTTACAAATGATAGAAAGCCTGTCAAGTAACACGGGTTTGGATGCATGTGACTTTACCCAAATTAACTTGTTTGTTATCACTATGGCACAAACAGAGTTACTGAGAGGAAACAATGCAAATGAAACATTTTTCTCCTCTGTATCCCACAGGTAAGTCAAATACGTTTTTCCTCTCCTGTCTTCTATACATGCATTGTAGGCATTGAGTGTGTTTGTGTTTATTTGTAGTCAAAGCGAAGTCTGCACAGTCTCGTCAGAAAAATGCTATCTTTTTCACATTTGTCTGAATGGAATAAACAGTGTTTAAACAACAATTATGTAACCAATTGCCTGACAACTATTCTTTTCAGTACTTATTTCAGGTCATGCGATTTAATGTCCCCCTGCCTCTATAACCAGTGTAGTGTGTGTATAAGCAGGTTATGTGTCAAGCAGATAAAGTGAAGAATTCAATCACATATTCATTGTCACTTTATATAGGCTGCCTCCTTTTACACACACATATAAACATTTTTTAATCACATAAGATGTCCAATCCACTCAAGGCATAGTAAATGTGCCTGGCTAATGCACAAGAGACATTTGGGAGCTGAAGGAAAGTTTCCTGAGATGTAAGTGAAGGATCAGTCCATTAAGTCATTAGTGTGTGTAATCTGCAGGCTTAGTTAGGAAAAAAAAAAAAACATTAGGGGAACAGTAATAAGCAGACATTATGAACAACAGCAGACACATTTATACACACAGGCAGTCGCCATGACGTAATCCTGCGCTGATGCGTACAGGAATATAGGTAGGGAATAGGTGTGAGGGTGCAGTGTGTATGTGTACGCACATATGTAAGTGTCCAAATCCTTTCTGCTTGAGTGCTATTGTTTCAAATGTGTATACACATCTGACATGTGTATACGTTCCCATGAGTCTCTGTGCGCGAGAGTGCGCACGTGTGTATGTGCACAAAGTCATGATGCAACCGAAACACCACACACCACCGTCGCAGCAGCGCGGTAAGATGACTGTTTCAATTGCCTCCAATTGCATCAGGTCAAGCGGAACGCGTCTCGCTGGTGACCGAATGATAAGACAGTTTTTTTCTCTCCCCCACAATCAAACGGCTGACAGAGAGAACGAGAAATAGATACTTGGAGAGATCTGAAGCTTCTCCGTGAGGAGAGCTTCAATTTATGGCTTTTTATAGTCAAGTAATTAACTTAATCTAAAAATATTCAATAACCCCTGCAATTATTCACAGAAGATAAATCATTTTTTGACAGAACTATTTCTCTGGATCATTTCAGCGCTCTATTGCTTTTTATCAGAAGCAATGAGAGAATCTCTGGTAATATGGGGAAATAAGATCAGGCCGGATGCAGATGAAAGCACAGCTATTGATTTTCAGCTTTATATATCCTATTGTCAAGCACTGACGATGGTGTCTGTGGTTTCAACGGCCATTTCCACACCATAGGTCAAAACACGTAAGGTTCAAAACAAAAAACAACAACAAATGTGGTGCAATCCTCTGCAAATGGTTATCACATGGCTTGAAGAGATTTTCCATTTAACACCATTTTCCATTCTTGTAATCATGTTTCCTGCCTCCACCTGTAGAACATTTCTTGTGAGACTGAAAACAATTACCACATTCGTGTTCTCTGCCACATATTTTAATTTTAGGAAACAACTGCATGACCAGTGACATCTATTTGTTTGAAATGGCTAAAATACTTCACTTGACCTCACCTCTGGGTTGAAACCTTATCCTATTTCCATAGGGTATTAGTTTGGTTTGGTTTGATTCTGTCAAACAACCTACACCTCAACATTATTTTCCAAATATTCACAAAACAAAATAAAAAAAATAAACAAATATAAGACACAAGTTCACCGGACACCTGCAGAAACAAAAAAAAAAAAATGGAATAAGATAAAACCTTTAAATAGAATGTAACACAAACATGGTGTTATTCATAAAATTGAAGCATCTAAACACTGAAAGTTAATATAACTTATTTCCATAGTGGTCCTGGTCTGCCTTAAATCATGATAACAACAAAGACTGCAATGCCTCTGCTACATTACAGACTTAGGTGAAAGTTGTGTCGTGAAGAGACAAATATAGTAGATATTACTCATATTATGAGTAGTATTTCTACTAAAATACTAAGCACATTCACCCATCTCTCTCCGCTTGCCATTCCCTTGAATAAAAAGTTTGTACACTTGTTTTTAAAAAGATTCCGAGTATCTCTAGACATCTGGTAAGCTGTTCCAAATTTGAACACAATGAAAGGATTTTGACTATGCCGACTATTATACCTACAGTATGCTGGTCTCTAGTACGCTGTACAGTCTGGTGTCTGGCCTTTAAGGAATTTATACACAACTTGCTGCTAAATACTGATCTCTATTAGCAATATTTAACCATCACCACCAATCATATAATGTCCTATATTTAAGTAGGTTCAATTATTTGTAATAAGACATGTAAAGTATCATTTTATTTTGTACTTGTCTGTAAGCTAGCCTGTTGTTGCTTAGAAAGACCATGGTAATATACATCACTCGCATTTTTGATTTTATAATAAAGTGCATTTCCATCCACCTGTTTTTGTGCGCTTTTTCAATTTGTGCATTAACATGCACTAATTCCCATTTTCTTTTGCCGATTTTCTGGAAATTAGGTTAAAATGTGCCCTACATTTGTATGGAAACCTGACTATAGCCATACATAATATTTTCTTGCAACTAACATTAAGATTTGTTTTATTTCCATTTAAAAATTTTAGATAGGTATACGATATCTGGACACAATTTTGAACCATAGAATTAGCAGGTCCATTTTGATCAAGTAGGTAACTACTTAACTACATATTCTTTCTAAGAAAATATAAAGAGAAGAATACTTAGAAAGCTGCAAGACAAAGTTGTTAGTAGATAGACACATTAAAACACAAACAACCAGACATATATAATGAATACAATACAATACAAACAAGGTTTACTCTCATGTTTGGTATGACTTATAATCCAGTGGCCTTAAATATGTATGAGTGGCAACCAAGGTAGCCTCTTTAAGGAGTGAAAACCATCAAAAGTCTAAAACAGAAGAACATATTTCAGGGGAATGAAAGAGAGACATTTATACAGAGAAAGGTGGAGATAGACTGAGACTGAGGGTCAAAACCACACAGCTGATTCAATTTCTGCCAGTCCAAATGCTATTACTTAACCCCAGAAACATGGTGATTGCGTTCTAAACCAAATAGAAGGGAGGAGACCGAGACAAGCCGGGAGAGAGACAAAGAGAGACAGCGCCAAAGAAAATTAAAGAGCAAATCTCAAACTGTCTGGCGGAAAATAATGCCTACACCGAGTCAATAATCTCACCGAATGATTAAAGCAGGAGGAATTAGAGAAAGCAAAAGTAGATAAGGAACAAAGTAGAAAAGACAGTGTTCCTGCTGGATGTCAGCAGCAGTGCTTGGGCAATCACTAAGCAGCTCATTAGAGCTAATAACAGCCGTTAATCAGAGGGAGACTTAGAATAGAAGGCTCGACCAACGGTGGCCAGACCACGGGGAGAAAGCAGCCGATATTAGTTAACCGCCTACTGGCCAAGATCCACTCCACAGATTGCTCAATCTATAGACGGACAAACAGGCAGATGGATGGATACAAAGATGGAGAGGACAAGGGAAGAGAAGAGAGTTGAATCAACAGGATGAGCAAAAAAGACAAATGGAAATGGCAATACAAATAGAAACTAAGCTCAGTGACTAAGACAACACTTTCACAATAAAAGTTTTCCAGTGGCTCACTGGTTGAAAGTTTTTAAATGTGAAGCAGTCTAGTATTTAGTTACATTAACAGTGTGTTAACAACACAATTCATTGAGGCTCCCATCTGTTACACAATGTTAAGAAAAGTAACATAAGAGAGAAAAAAAAAAACATCAAATGAGAGCGGCTCCCTATGTTACTGACACCAGAATATACCAAGTCTTCTAGAATTGACACTTTCTTTCTATGACCACACATACTGAGCCAACCATTATTATAATGGTTCAGCAATATAATCCCCTGACATGAGGATGCAATTGAAATACAAATGAGCACACAAACAACAGATCAGAGAAGAGATATGAGGGGAAAATGAGGGAAGAGAAGAAGATGAGACAACACAATAATGAAAGGGCCAAAAGTGAATGTGTAAGTAAAGCAAACTGCTGCTTACTGCTAGATATGCTGCCAACCTGAACATATAATTCAGGCAGAATGTGACAATGATATTTTTGTTTCAGAAAAGAAGAAATCTTAATTCATGGGACAGTTTCTAGTGTCATTCAATTTAAGTTTCTGTTTCCATCCAGTCTGATGAGACTCTTCTTTTTATATCAGCTTAAGTCTGTGTTCTGTGTGTGTCTGTATTTCTAATAGCTCACCTCACCAGCCTGTGCCCTGTGTGTGTGTGTGGTGTTACACTCCTGCAGGCATTTCATCACAGCTGACTGACAGTGTGTTTCCATCTTCCAAGCTTTGTCCCTGGGTGCTCCACCAAGCCAGTCTATCTGCAATGTAACCCACACACACACACACACACACACACACACACACACACACTCCCCCCTCCCACTCACAGTGACAATGCAAGGGCTGTGTGTGTGTGTGTTGTTCTGAGGCATTGTACAAAGTGTGATTCTATATAGTGATATAGGTTCTCTAATACCCTACATGTGGTACATAAGCAGCCAGGCTCTAACATTAAAGCCAGTAGGCTAGATTGGCAGCAAAACACACAGAAGTGGGGATAGACTTAAGTTAGCATATGTAAAACGGATCATACGTAAAGACCAGCACAGACACACACCTGATTAAAATCATACTAACACAGAGGCTGTGTAAACAAGCAGTGGATCTGCAAGTTTCATCAAATAAACCTTTTTAGTGCCAGTTAGAGAAATATTACACAAAGTTCTACTAGTTTACTAATTTCAATGTAAAATGAAAACAGCTGAAAAGTCTGTAGAACTGAATTCTCAACAGAAACATCACATCGATGATGAAAACACATTGCTCACATGCACACACGCACACACACACACAAAAGTATGCACAAAGTCACATGCATACACAAAGACACACAGGCATCAACACATGTATGTGTATGTATGCAGTTGCGAATATACACAGATTACACAAATTCTGTTAAGGGCAAGCAAGGGTAGCCAGTTTGTAAGTGAGGTCTTACCCAATGAAAAGTCACTCAGTTTTAATTTTTTGCTTTGTGTTATGTTTCCCCAAAACAATGAAGTTTAGAATATTTATGACGTTGTTATTTTAACATAGATAATATATGTTTTAAATTGTATATTTTGCCTGATAAAAAGATGACTGTCGTTCTCCAGGTCAAGTGAAGTTTACTAGTGCCAGTACAGCAGCACTAGACCATACCTGCGTCTTTTTATTTGTGCATAAAAGTAAATAAATGACCAAATAAATGTGTATTAAAATTAAACATAAAAGTGAATAAATTACTGTGATATTGAGAACAATTTGTAACTGCCTAATTTTGTGTCTCCAACAAATTCTCTAGCCCTAGTGTGTGGTAAAACATGTCCTAGTGTGTAGTAAAAAGCAGGTGAACAAAGTGATATCCAGCATCTGTGAATAGTGAAGGAATTGCAGTCGATCATAGGTTCAATTAAAACAGCTGCGGCAAGTAAAATAACAAATACTGGCAAAATATAAACTGCATAAGAGAGGAGTCCCCTTTCTTCCTACAAATTCCTACTTACACTGTTCACCTAGCCTTTTTAACGGAGTGAGTGAGTAACCAGTTTGTGTCTAGACAAATTGTAAAAATCAGGCACATCCTGTCTTAAAATGATGCAGAAAAACTAGTCCATGCATTTGTTACTTCTAGACTAGATTATTGCAATTCCTTATCAGGCTGCCCGAATAAGTCCCTTAAGACTCTCCAGTTGATCCAGAATGCTGCGGCACGTGTACTGACAAAGACTAGGAAGAGAGATCATATTTCTCCAATATTAGCTTCTCTGCACTGTCTCCCTGTAAAATTCAGAAGAGAATTTAAAATCCTTCTCCTGACCTATAAAGCTCTTAATGGTTCGGCACCATCATATCTTAAAGAGCTCATAGTACCTTATTACCCGACTAGAACACTGCGCTCCCAGAATGCAGGGTTACTTGTGGTTTCTACAGTCTCCAAAAGTAGAAAGGGAGCCAGAGCCTTCAGCTATCAAGCTCCTCTCCTGTGGAATCAGAGCCCAGTTTGGGTTCAGGAGGCAGACACCACCACCACATTTAAGAGTAGACTTAAGACTTTCCTCTTTGATAAAGCTTATAGTTAGGGCTGGCTCAGGTGAGTCCTGAACGATCCCTGAGTTATGCTGCTATAGGCCTAGACTGCCAAGAGACTTCCCATGATGCACTGAGCGCTTCTCTCCTCCTCTCCATCTGTATGCATTCTTATCCCATTAATGCATGTTACTAACTTGACAACTGCTCTCGCCTGTAGTTTTGTGCTTTCTCGTCTCTCTCCTCCTGTCGCTTTCAGCAGGTATTTCTGCCTCCGGAGCTGCAGTCTGGATCTATGATTGCTGGCCACCTGCTGCACCCATGTTCCTGCTAGATTTTATTATTATCAATAATTATTACCATTACCACTACCATTACTATTATTTTAAATCTCTATGTGCTACTATATTCCCCCCAACACCAATTGGGCTTTATTGGGGTGGAAAACAGATGTTAACATTGCCAAAGCATCTGTAAAATAAAAACATACATAAACAGAAGAATTGTAATATTAAAATATATACAGATAAGTAAGATAGGATAATAATATTAATAATTATAATAATAAATTGTAGACTTGCAGTTAAAATACAAATACAAAAAGTGAAAACTAAACACTGCAACGTTTTTTTATGAGAGAGAGCGTGTGTGTGTGTGTAGGTCACTCACTGTCCCTCAGGTTGTGGCATGATGATAAATATTGGGCAGCAGGATCTGCCCTGTCTCCTCCTCCTCGGAGTATTTTTAAAAGAGGTCATTTAGCTCTTTGAAGTCTGAGATTACAGAGTTGAACTTGTCAAAGTAAACGTTCCTTATTTCATTGAATGTTGTCCATTGTAGGAGGAAGTGCATCTCTGTCTCAACCTCAACTGTCGACCACATATTCTGTTTTCTTTTGGTTGCCAAGATTTCTTGTGTCTTCCTTTTTGGATTGCCAGTTTGTGGTCCCTGAGCCTGTACCTGGTTAGGATCTGTCTCTGCTTTCTGTCTCTGACAGTAGAGAGATATTCTGCCAATTCATCATCTCTTTTTAGGGCCAGATAACATTCTGATCTACTTTGGCTTTTAGTTCCTTCTTTCCAGTATTCCAAATAGGTTTCTTTACATTGCGTTATAATTTGGTTTACTTTGATTGGTGTTTGGAAAGCAGTGTTGTTGTGAGACTGGTCAGAGTGTGTCTGAGAGGGGGCAGTTAGTCTCAGCACCAACTGACATAAGGGACTCTTCTGGGCTCAGCTCTTGAGTTTGGAGGGCTTTGGAATGGAGGGTGA
The DNA here is from genome assembly GCF_020085105.1 of Siniperca chuatsi. Lineage (NCBI taxonomy): Eukaryota > Metazoa > Chordata > Actinopteri > Centrarchiformes > Sinipercidae > Siniperca > Siniperca chuatsi. The sequence continues at coordinate 15,340,448 of NC_058064.1, forward strand.
CTAGAGGGCTGGATAAGGGGATTAAAAAGTTTGAGCGCTCTCTTTTGAATGTTAATTATCAGTGGGTGTATCTCTCTCTCTCTCTCTCTCTGTATAAGCTACAGTGTGTCAGTTAATAAAAGCTGCAGCTTCTCAAGACTAAGACCAAAAGTCTCGTCTGGTGTTTCCCCATCCACTGGAAAAGTGAAGGTGGTTAGCCCCGAAGTAAGAATCGACTTCAGCCCTGGAGAAAAACCTGTATTTCAATATTTCAGTTTTTAAAAAGCTGTGTGAATGTTTTAAAAGCTGTTTTCAATGTGTGAAATTTTCAAAAAATCTGTTTCAATATTTAAAAAAAAATTCTTTGTCAAAATTTTAAGGGCAATGCTTAATGTCTATGCAAAGGAGCACACACACACACACACACACACACACACACACACACAAACACATGCAGTATAAATATGTATGTTATAAATTGCTCATAAACTCTGTCTTATGTGAACATTTTTCACTGTGCTCCTACATTTCTTTGTGTGCTCCTAATCTTTTTCATTTAGGAGCACATGTACTCCTTGGGAAAAAAATGTTTGCAGAGAGCCCTGTGAAAGGAGGCATATTGCAAGTTAATGTCTCCCACTTTCTCCCATTGGTTTAACAGCATTTTTCTCAGCTCGTAAAGCATGTTTTGTGACCACGGGACTGAGACAAACCTTTTTAAATCATGTAAAATGCCAAAGAATAAATGGGTATGCAGTTGTAAGCAAGTGATAAAGAGCATACATTTCTCTGCATTTGTTAAGTTTAAAGAAGCTTCACGAGAAAAGGCCTGTGTCTAGGGATCTGAGGAGTCTTTATGCTTTAAAAAGGCTGGCTAAAAAGGTACACAAACCACACAGCATCTTCCACAGCACTATCAGGGCCTCCATCATACAGGCATAAGCTCTTTTTGCTCCTCATCCCCTCCATCTTCCCTAATAAACACAAGGACACATCTCCAAAACCGTTATGACTGTACTGATGGCTGTGGTTGGTTGGACTCTTTATTTGACCCTTTATCTCTGTTAGTCCCTCACTAAGTGATGCAAGTTGAGTTGTGTAAATGTCTAAGTCTTCTCTTTTCAAACCCCTTTCTTTAGTAATTTATATTGCTATTTGGAGATGAGCCTCTGCATCTGTTGGAATAAAATGCATTTAAATGTTAAAAGATACTTAACCTAGAACATTGTAGGTTTGTCCTCATCCTTCCTTCCTCAAGGGTTCAAGGGTTCATATGTCAACAAAATGGTAGAAAGTACATCATGATTTTTTGATTTTTAAGAACTAAGAGCACTTTTGTCAATGCTAAAAAAGAAAACTCTTCACTTATTTAATTTTTTTTTTGAAGAGCAACTTTACCAGAAAACACAGTCATTTGGCAAACTAATGGAATTAACGGGCAAAACTGACAATCAGCAGCTGAAAATGAGAAACCTCATACTCATTTAATGTAGCAACGTATGTAACGTTGACCCTGTACACTGTAAGTCATCAGTAAAATACAAGTGAAAGTAAACCAGTAAACCAAAGTTCCATCCATTTGTTTTAAACCTGCATATGCTGTAACAAGCTGAAAACGCAACACTAACACATTATCAACTTTAAAGCTGATATAGCTAACGTGTTAGCAAACAGTTGCTTATTTACAAATCCAGTAGTTACGGAGCAACATTAGCATTCATTTGGAGTTGTGTGTCGACAAATATTCGCTCTCCTTTTAGCCCTGCTTTGCTCTCTACCAACTCCTGAGAAAAATATGTAGTGCTGCTAAATGCTCGACTATGTTCTCAAGCTAGTTGCTAACTTTGTCTGTCTACCACTTTGGTGCCGGGCACGTAGTGTACAGGTGGTTTACCAAGAGGGTTTTCAGTGAAAACAGCTGGCTGCTGCAGCTGGAAACAACGCTGATGAGAACCTTGAGATTGAACCAAAACAGTGAAGTTGCACGCAGTCAAACCAAAACAATAAGCTAAAAGATTAGCTAGATAGTTACATTTTCGGCCTTATTTTACAGTATATTTTGTTAAATTGGCATTCAGGACTTTGTTTAAAAAAACTAATCAATCAATAATAGCAAAAACATACTTCACTGTCAGAGCGTATAGCCATAGTATATAGTTTCAACTCTTGGTTGGGTATTTAATCAGACAAATAAATTCTATACATAGGAAGCACTGCTTTCACACAGTGGTGAATAACACTCTCACTACAGAGCTAATTGCTGAATTCTACACAAAATCCTAGCGACAGAGAAGCTGTTACTAGCCACTTTCTGTCTGCTATGACAAGTATAGCTTCACAGCAGTGGATGGTGATAGGGTACACCAGGCCATTCATTTCTCTCATCCACCATTCCTAGGAGGAAGGACTGCCTGGCTCTGCCGTTTCCTGACAGCATGGCAGCACTTTCTAAGTCTGTCATTTTCCCCTTTTTGAAAATCTTGTTTTCCTGCTCTGTTGTTTGTCCCTCTCTGTGATTCTCTGTGCCCTCACTCCTTACTCTTAAACCTGCCAAGAGACACTCTGGCTACTGTTATATTCCACTACTTTGTCTGTCTCCACTCTAGCTGTGGTTCTCTTTCACTCACAGTTGTCAAAACCTCACCTCTCTGAATTTAGTTGCAAATACACTACCTCATCTCTTTCCCTGTGTCTTGAACTCACTCCCTTGTTCTCATCTTTCCTCAGAGTGGATCCATACTTAGACACTGGCATGCAGATTACATTATGGATCCACTGGCCAATCAATGACCACTCCACATTAAAGGAGGACTTGCCTGGCTCCTTGGCCCGTCATGGCCTATCCTGGCCTTAATTAGATGACTTCTATTGTCGGCTAATAGGAGAGTAGCTACACTGTGGAAGATGGGGAGAAGACAAAGCAGAGTAATGCCTCACATTTGGAGAACAAGAACGATAGACTCTCCAAATCAATTTCTCCTTTGACACGAGAGAGGCCTGCTAGATTGCTTAACAGTGCAGATGAATACAAAATAACTTTAGTAGTATTTTTCCTTCCATAGGATCAGAAGAGTTTATCAATAATCTACCAATTGGAACTTTAATATGGATTAACAGTCAGGTGTTAATGAAAGTTGGTGGCAGGAAGAGAAGGGGTATTGCTGTGAAGATGGAGTAGTTAAGAGGTCGAGCCATCACTCTGCATTGCATCATCAAAAGGTAAATGGAGTGTATGGCAGCTGAACAAGCACTGCAGTGCCAGACCAAGGCTGTTTTGCAACTCAGAAAAAGAAGCCAGAGAAACAGAGCGAGAGAGCTAAAACGGAATACAAAGTGACAGATAAGAATAGTGGAGCAAAAGGAAGACAAGTAAACTAACACAACCAAACACGCATATGCAGGGGCATTTTGTGGGCAGCAGAGTGTGGGTGTGATTTGGTATTTTTTCCCTACTCTATCCCTACCTGCTTTTGGGGGCAGCCTATACAGACTACAATGTAGAGGTGGTAAGCAAAACGACTTTGGGAATCAATCAATGAAGAATCTCAAAAAAAGAAAACTGGACAGAGACATAGAAAAAGGAAGAGAGAAAGAGAATGGCAAAGAAATGATGTCTGAGACAGAGCACACAACATGGAACAGAGAATAGACGGAAAAGACTTGTTTAGAGGGCAGATTAAGCAGCTGCAAACATCAGGTTCCCAATCAGTGAACTGGCTGACATCCTCAGATGCTGGCTGTCACTCAAATTCACAAGGCTATACACTGCTCGGACAAAAATTTGAAAATTAAATGTGAAAGTTAGCAACTAGCTGGTGAACACAGTGGTGTAGTTAGCAGCTAAAGACCCAGATCTTTCCCTCAGGAGTTGGTGGAGACCAAAACAGAGCTAAAATTGGAGTGAATATTGGACTTAAATTTTCCAGAAATATGAATCAAAATGAATGCTAATGTTGCTCCCTATTTGCTCGATGTGTAAATAAGCAACTGTGTTAACAAGTTTGCCATATCAGCTTGAAATGTTGATATGGCGACCTTTCAAGTTGATATGGCACTGATATGTCAGTGTCGTGTTTGCAGCTTAACATAGTTTAACCTATTTATCTGCCTCAATGAGTTGGTTTGTGATGTAGGTAATCTGTAGGAAGCTTACTGTGATGTTATTTTTGTTTTAAACTATGGTCATAGTTTCAATGAAATTCTTTTGGCATTATGATACACTTGAGCATTATTCTCTATAAATATCCCTTCTAAACTAGAAGTAGAAGATAAGTCACAAAAAACACTGAATTATAAATAATTCATTTTCACTTGAAATTTCACTTGTAAGTCTCTGCCTAGGGCCTGGGTCTATGTCTCTTAAGAAGTTAATGTTTTCACCAAATAGGCTCATGTCTCTTGTATTACTATTTTCATACTTACAGGCAACATGCCTACATTGCCCATGGGGTTTATGTGTTAGAGTATTTATTTCTAATAATTCTTAAAGAAATTAATTCTGACTTCCTGCTTTCATCATACACCCATGAGCTCACATATAAAGGACGGAGGGAAAGAGAGAGGAAGGGGGAGCGCAATGCAACAGAAGAAAGAAAAAGAGATGGCAAGAGAAGAAGAGAGACAGCCACAGAGAGCAAGAGAGCACGAAAGCATGAGAGTTTATCTCACACTTCCAACCCCTCCACAAAGGAACAGAATTAGGCCTGTGAGAGAGCCAAACCTCTCTCTGCTTTGGCTCTCTCTCTCTCTGCGTCAGAAAACAAGAGCACCTAACAACAACAACAACACAGCACATCAACCCATCATGTAAGATGCCAGCCAGGCACGTTTGAAGGTTTGTTGGCAGTGTGTGTTGTTCAAGGCTCATCAGCGCATGGAGATGCAGGGGAACAAAGCACGGGGTGATGCCTTGAAGATCTGACAAGAGCGTGACACGCCCACGGAGAAAGGCAAAGAGGAGAACCTATTAATAAAGGAAAAAGTGGGAAATGTAAAGGGCAAGAGAGGCTAAATAAAGAAAAAACAAGTCAAAAGAGTCACCTCTGCATACATCATTGTGTACATAAAGGTCTTAAGGTCATACTGGATCTAACACCATTATTTTGTAATAGGAAACTGCCAGTTTTCAATTGATATAAATCTAATTTTGGAAATTATACTAATTTGCCAGTTTTTTTGCTTCACCTAGCTAAAACTAATGTTTTCTAATACAACATCCCTGCAATAATATATAATTTTATTTGATATATTTTAGAGGGGTTGATTTAACTTTACGATCATTTTGGAGGCCATACTGTGGTTTGCCGTACTGTTGCACTGTATTGCAATATACTAAAAGATGTAAAACAAAAAGTAAAAAAGTAAAAGTAGTTAAAACAAACATTCGCACTCATTAGCTCTGCGTAAAGTGTTGCGTGTCAAAGGCAGTACCGAGAAGCACACGAGTCAGCGAGCCCAACCTACTTTGTGTGCTTCCCACCACTTAACTTTTGGATCCTAATTGTATCTCTGTGACCACAGCTGGTCTGAAGTGTGCAAGGTACTCTACAGAGCATTGTGGTTTCCACTTAGTAGCTCTATTTTGAATGGCTTCAAGGAAAGCTTGATGGGCCAAAACATAACACAAAGAAACCAGACAAACAAAGTGTATATGTGGGATGTATAGAGAAGCTCACATCACAGAAGAAGCATGCAGAAATGTACTCATCCAGTAGAGTTGTAGTGGATCTAACCACTTAAAAATTAGTCACAAAAGTATGGGGTGAATTCCCATCACTAACTGCCACGCTTTACCTCCAATTATCACCAAAACTCGTAAAGCAAAGGAGTATGCTGCAAAATTGCTTCTTAAAAACCACAGTTTTGTTCCTTGCTTAAAAAAACCCCCCAAAATAACAACTCTCAGTAGGTGACAGAAAAGACTACCAGGCATTGATTATACAGGGGAAAAAAACTTTTGAGAAAGAATTTTTGCAATAAAGGAAAAACCAGGGACCTAAAAAATAAGATGGGGTTAATTTATGAACATCCTGAAAAATAACCCAGTGCAAATAAATGGACAATTCCCTGAAACAAGAAAAATAAAGCATTGACTTTTTGTACATATGATGTTATACATATAAACAAAGAATAAATTGGTTACGTGCCAGGTTCAAATCCAGCCACGGACCTTTCCTACATGTATCATATCATGTCCCTTCTCTAGTGTCAACTATCTAATAAAGGAGCAATACAAGTAAAGTATTACTGTGGTGGTATTTTTTAGCAGCTCATACTACATACTATTTTTTTTATTTTATTTAAATCATATTTAAATCATCCCTAAAATGTGCACCTAAAGATTGACTGTCTTTGTTTTTACTTTCAACTGCTTCGAGTCTGTGTGTGCTTTGTATCTGACGTTTATACTGTCAAAAAAATTAAGTTTGAAAATAAAATTAAACATTCATCTGCATAAATGTGCCACAACATAAACGTACACAGCAGGAGGCCTCTGGGGAAAACAGTGTGGTGTACACAAACGAGCACACACACGCCTACAGGTCATGCTCTCTCACACATACCGTATGCTTTGATATATAGAACTCACAAGCACATTTTTACACAAACTGAGATTGAAGTGTATATCTAAATGCAAGGAGAATAACTGGGTGGAAGCAAAGAGAGTGGAAAAGAGGGCACAGAGCTGTAGGAGGAGTTCATTGGCCAGAAAGTTGTGAAAAGAGAGACCGTCTCGAGGGTCCCAGGGTTGATTCCCTCTGACCTGTGGTCATGAACTGGCAAGTAAACGCTGAGTCTCGCCAGCTACAAAAGGTGCCATTCTGCACTGTGGAGAGCAGCACTTGCAGTAGAGGGGCAGCAAAAAGAGATGACTGATCCTCACATCAATAGCATATCACACAAAACATTAGGGAGTTTTTAAGTGAAAGGGAAAAGGCGAAAGAGCGGGAGAGATGGCACTTACCAATGTACTCAAAGACATAGACGACAAAGAACGGCGTGACCAGGTCATTGATGCCTTGCACGTAGCCGCTGGCTGGATGGCGGATGGCCCAGATAAAGAGGATCCGCTCAAAAATCTTACACACAAACATACACACAGAGTCATCGTGTCAAAACAGTAGTTTGTAGACAAAAACATTTATATTACACCAATAATGCACAAAGGTAGTCAATTTACAATGATATGAAACAGAAAAGCAACACATTTCTATGTCAGAGAAGCTAAAAATCTGTAAATGTTTAGTATAAAATGACAATTAACGCTCTGTCGATTTGTCAAATTTTCTCTTGATGAACTAATCAATTAATTGACTACTCATTTCCCTCACAAAAGATGCGCTAATGAAGCAAAACCTCCATGTTCAATGACACCTTAAATGGTTATTCTCTGAGAGCAAATGATGCCTTCAAAACATTAGGTGTTCGAAATTATAAGTTTTAATCATAAAAGTGTCAATTTTAGAAAGTGAGTGAGGTGTGGGAAGGCAGTAGTAGAAATCAGAACAATTTGAGGCATGCCAAGCTGGTGAGGAGGAAAGCAGTTTAATGGGCACAACCTTGCTTACTGTAAGAGTCTGGCAGGAACACTCCAGATGTGGTTATCGATTTTTAAGTTAACCCGTGGACCTTTTGACCATTAGTAGTGCTATGGAGCAATGTTTTCACAAGCAGGTCCCTGTTTTGTTTGTACTGTGCATGAGGGCACATATGGACTTAGCTATTCCACTGACCGACAGTCGGTGGCGGTAACGTGCATAGTAGCGTAGCAATACGCCAACAACGCCAAGCAAGAAAAAGGCTGCAACACATAACTTTGTTGGTTTACAAGAAAACTCCACAGGGTGCCTTTAATGTCATGTGTTTCAATAACTTGAAACATTTTAATATTGACTTTCAATAAGCAAATACATCAAAAAACACTTACTCAAAGATGATATTACTCCAATGAAATATTACATAATTTCTATTAAAGATTTTAGTTAAACATTTAGTTTTGTGTAATTTTGTGTGTGTTATTCCACCACAACCCTCCTTTGTAGACTATCTTATCCTAGTATTTATTGTCTAAATGCATTTTAAGCTAACATGTAAATCTGTTGTGAAAAGTGACACAAAATGCTATCCAAAAACGTATCTGACTTATCTAATCCTGTTAATACCGTTTTCACAAATTAAAAACTACACAAGCAGAAACTGGTTTTTGGGCATTATGGAAATGGGTGAGCACAGTCTAAATTTGAAATGAACCATTTCTTTGCTTCTCTCTCAGCACAAAGCAACACCTCACTCTTCACTTTCTCAGCCGCACAAAAAAGCTCACTTTGAACGTTGTTCTCTGCTTTGGTGTTGGTCTCCTCCTTCCTCTCTTTTTTTCCCCCACCCACTTTGTCTCTGTCTCTTGCTCTTCCCCTCTGTCTCCTCCTCCATCTCCATCTTTATATAATATATTTTTGCAAGGCAAACACTTCCATCTTCGTTATGGGTAGCTGTTTAATGCTGTCAGCCCCAGTGAATTAGAGGAGGCTTGATGTTCAGCTTGTTTTTCTGGTGTGCAAATGGATTTCCCCCCCCCACAAAAAAAAATATACACACTCTCTCTCATACCTTGCTGTACCACACCCATCAAGCACTTTCTTATTTTTGGGGGATATGTCATGTTTCTGTCACTTTCTAAATAACCTCATAGCTCATTGTTTCATGGGAAAAAAAACACGGCCATGGCATTGTCATTTTTTTGGAATTTGTACGTGCAAACCCTCTCATTTATATTTAAAGTAATTCAATCAATGTTAAGACAGTCAGAGTGATTGGTAAGATGCAACTCTCTGGCTTTACCCTACACTTCTCAAATCCCCTTTACCTGGTTTCACAACCCCCTCTTTCCTTATCAAAGCCACATCTATCAAACAGGGAGCGGTGCTGGTGTGGGTAATGGGACTTTCTTTTCATGCAACCTCAAAAGCTGACATGGATATTTCACACTGGCACCTCCACACAGAACCACTAGCACATACACACTACCCTACCCACACCCAGTTTACTATGGGCAAAGAATCCCACCTTGGTGTGTTTGTGTGTGGAAGACAAAAAACAAAGACACAGAGAAACTCCACGCTTCAAACAGTAACCAAACAACATTGTCTGCAGGTTTAAACAGAGTTCACTCGGTCCTCAGAAGACGGCAAACTAGATTCTTGCAAATTATGTTAATCTCACATTAATTCCATATTCTTCTCATAATGCGGTGCATCTCTAGGACAGGAAATCTGCTTCCCTGTGTCTCCTATGTCATAACACTAGGGCTCCATCAAATTAGTCCCAGGCCCAAAGGACCCCTGATAAGGGTAATATCAAGAGGTAGAAACGAAGTTACAACAAAATGATGTCAAGTCAAAGAGCTCATCACTGACAACTGACACATAAAGTGAAAAAAAATTGAGGGGTTAGAGGCTGAAAAGATAAGTCCACTGTCAAAAGATCATGGGCTCAATCGCTCAAATATCTGATGTATTCATCAACAACCACACTAAATTGCTGCTTGTGCACTCATTCCTTACAAGTTATTCATTTAAAAAGCATCAGTTAAATGCTTGAAATGAAAAAACAGGTCTACTGATAAATCCTGCTCTTTCAGCCTCTAATCACAATTTGGAGGCAAAACTGAACGTTTTCTTTTCACGTTGGGAACTTGTAATTGCTGATTATCAACATCTCCTGAAGTCTGCATTGTTCTCTAAAACAAGAAAAACTCAAACACTTAGATACCACTAAGGGAATCACTGCAGAATTGCTTCAATATCTCTCTCTCCCCGAAATGGAACAGACTGTTGACTGCTTTCCATCTCCACTAAATCTCTTTGAGCCCCATGGGGGGTGGGGGGGCAGAGACAAACAAGTGAATGAAATGAAGCAGAGGTGATTTTCAGGTGGCGCCGCAGCAAGCATAACCATATAAAAAAAGAGGCCTTTGGAGTCTGTTGCATACCAAAATATATGAGAGCACACTGCTTGAATATTTCAGTGCACACTGGTTGCTTTTATTTTGCACGCAAAGAGGGGAGAGCTGGTGTATGGGGATGAGAGGGAGAAAGATATGGGCTCACGAGGGGAAAAGGAGGTAATACAGAAAACATATACAGTAGTAATACATACTGTACATATGATTGTAGGTTGAAAAGAGGCAGCCTCCTCCTTGTCTGATCTTATTTCCCTACTTACCTCTCTGGTTACAGCCCCAAGTTGCATCCTGTACAAGACAGGGGCAACGGAAGGTGGCGTTGCCTGGGGCACTGTGTGTGACTGAGCGTGTGTGACTGACTGTGGTTGAACATGTGTATGAGTCTGCACTGTGCTAGTATGTCTCCACGTTTTCGTTTTTTTTCATTTACGATTTATGATTGTGTATTCTTTCAGGAGCGTCTATGTGTGGGCTTGATCACACCTATGTGTAGGTGTATACACAGAGCAGCCCAGAGCCGTGGCCACCTCATTAGCCTCATTATGGGATTTTTCTATCTGGGCTGCTTCTCAGGCCAGTGGTTCTATGTATGACAGGACCTCCCAGAAGCACTGTAATAATAAGATAGCTTGATTCCATTCATTTATATGGGGTTAAGTCTAAGTTCCGTGTTAAGTTGTTTTGGGAAGCTGGACTGATAGTCCCTTAGGCCTGCTGAGCCAACATCTTACACCACAACAGAAACAAAAGTGACTTATACCACATTTACATTTTAAGTATTTAAGTAACACCGTTATCCAAAGCAACTTCCAATGATTTAATAATTAAGTAAGATTCCAGTAATGTGTGCCTTGCCGTATGTTTTCCTAATATACCCAAACTACCAATAGTTATTGTTTTATCAAACATAATGCTTAGGAGGGTTTTAAGATAATTAGTTCTTATATCCCCTAAAACACAATACTCAACTGTAACAAGAAATGCTTTGTTTAGTAGCACTAACAAAGCAGAACAAAGACATACGAGAGTGCTAACCATGCAGAGTAGAAGTTTATGTGTATCTGATCACATGCGTGACTGCAGGTATTATTTAATTCTTCTACCGTAGATGTAATCTCAGTTTGTGCTTCTGTGTGTGAGCGCCCATGCCAGACCATGCAGTGTGTTGAAGCGAGGGTTTTCCCATTTCAAACTCCTAGGCAAACGGGGAAAAAACACCAGAAATGTGACATCTTGTCCTTGGCTTATGAATATTTTTAATGTCACACTTTCTTAAATTCTGAATTTTTCTTCACTGAGTTTTATGACTAGACAAATATGACACCCACTGATACCATTAACACACCCCATACTATCAGCACTAACCTATTTGAACCAATTTATGTAATTTAAGGATTTCTTATATATTTTTAACTGCGCCCACTATATCAGTGCCAACGATGATGTTACCAGCCATATCTGCCCAAAAGCAGAGGGGAAAACCCTGCTAGACGAGGTGGTGTGTGTGTGTGCAGCAGGGGGGTCTCACCTCTTGGACAGAAGCTTGTTGAAAGAGAGGAATAAGAGGATTAGTTCTCGGTATGTCAATGTGAATCTGCAGAGAGAAAAAGAGAGAAAAAAAGACAAACACTGAAGCAACGGGCAGGTTAGCACAGATCTGGCCAATACAGACAATGACAGAAACAGAGAGGAAGAGCAACAGTTAGTGGATTGGTGTCCTTGATTGAAGGCAGACGGGGGTTTCGGTGGTCTGAAATGGATAGCAGCAGTGGTCTTGAATGCAAGTGTGCATATGTGTGTCTATGCATGTTGAGATGTCTCTGAGATATTATGTGCTTGGGAGTACATTTGTGTGTGTTAGACCACATTTACACCATTTCAGAGTGTCTACCCTACAGATGAACAATACGACAGGCAGGCAGATTCATCAGAAGGGAGCCAGGCGGATACAGGACAGCGGCTGGAGCCAAGCCAGCTGAAATAGTCCAGACCGGACGAGCGGAGAGTGTGTGGCTTGTTGCTGACAGGACTGGGGATTGAGCTGTATTCACAGTCCTGTCTGCTCTGTCCACCTTACCTCTGTCACCTTTGGCTGCAGGACCAAAGACTCGGGACTCATCCTAGGAATGTCTATATGGATCTGACAGCAACATGGGAGAGAAAGGTGTTAGACACACACACACACACACACACACACACACACACATATTTATGAGTCACGAGTACCAGTGTAGAAGCCCCCTTCTTGCACTTCACGCATTTAAACCTGTTTTGGCCAACTGTAAGACCTCCTCAGATGTTCTAAGGAAAAGGTAAACTCAAGAAAGGAGCACATTCAGATTAAAGGATAATTCTTTTTTTTTTTTTTCAACCTGGGTCATATTCTCATGATTGTGGCCGTTCTGACTAAAGTAGATACCTACCGTATGCAGTTAGCTAAAATAGGTAATTAGGGGGATCATTTCTGTGTTTACTTTTGGTCCAACTTAAACTGGAATTATACTTCTCTGGGTTGTTGAGATTTGGGAGGTGTGCATGATGACTCCTCTGCGAGCCTCTGCGACCTACAGCTACCCATAACACCCTTCTCTGCATAGGTCCACGGAGACGTTTATGTGTGTCTTCAGAGAAGCATAATTCCAGCATTAAAGAGAAGCGTTTTAAATGATTTATGTAAATTCCAAATGTATTTGGAAAGCTTTAGGAGGCTCATGCTGGTTGCCCTGGTATACAGAGTCAAGTAGCATTACCCCTCAATCAGCACAGCCACAATTATGAGACCCAGATTGAAAAATACTGGAATTTTCCATAATCAAGAGAATACAAATGTAGTGCACTTGATGTGTGTTATGTTGGGTATTGGTATTGAGCCAAACAGCACTGAGTGGAATGATTCTGTAATGCTTGTGCTACTGATCCCACTGGGAATCAACAACCCTCTATGCAAACACTCTACACTCAATGCAACTTTTATCAGCATTCAGTCCATTGTTTTGATTTGCTGGCCCATATGGTTGAGTTCCAGCTACCCCATATAAAACTGTAGATAGCTACTGCCAGTTCACAAGATCAGTACAAAATCTGCCAAGTATAAAATGGCGGAGCGACAAAGTGAGTGACTAGTTAAAAGAGTCAAACAAACCAAGATTAAAAGATAAGCAAATGTTGGGCTTACATTCGACAGGTAGCAAGGAGAAGGATTTAGATGGGTTGCCACTGTAGCTCTGTTACTGCTGGATGTGTAAGAAGGCAACTGCTTGTTAAAACCACAAACTTGATAAGCCTATAATATAACAAGGCTCTGCTACTGTGAGTGTGTTTCAGGAGTATTCCTGATGTATTTATGCCCCCTAGGGGTCAAAATGTGTTTAATGCAGCATTAACAGTAAAACTAAATTAGTTGTTTCAAACACACACACTCCAGTGTCTGTCAACCAAGAAGCTACCAGACCATTCCTTATATCATCTGAAAGCTTAAAAAAAAAAAGAGCACAGCTAACACTTTCTCTTGGGATGGAACAAAACCGCAGCAGTACTTCAAAAAGCTTGCAGTGCAAACTGGGACCTCTACAATGGTTACATCCATATGCATACATACATAAACACAAGCTGTTTGGGCAAGATAAAAACAACATAAACAGATATATAAAAAGAGACAGATGGACAGACACAAGAAGAGACAAACTATGGAGACAGATGGAGAGATTTAGACTGGCTGATGGACCATCCCATATGAGCAAAGATAGATACACAGACAAACATAACACATAGGTACATGTAATGTATGCAAATATATCTAGAGCCACTTAAATGTAATATAGACAAAATACATACAAACCCATGGCCATGTGCAATTTTAGTGCCAAACAAACATGTAAAAACACACATAATCTCACACAGAGAAAAAAAAAAAAATCACTAGAAATCGTCGCTCCGTCAACACAAACAGCGTTGGAACAAGCCGAATTTGGCAGGAATAGGCTTTGTGACGCGATCCAAACAAACAATCATCAAAACAAAGTATGACAGCTTTCTGGCACAATGAAAAGGAGATCAATGGAAAATTGGACGGGATGTGAGAAACATGTTTTTTGCTATCGACAACCCACTTTGATGTTTCTTATCAGTTGGAAATGAATGGGAAGTAGTCGAATGTTAAAATGAAAGAGTATGTGGGGGGAGAGAGAGAGACAGATAAACAGAGACAGAGAAAGAGTAAAAGTAGATATTATTTTCAAAGCCAGAGAAAAGTGTTCATTTAAGCAGCTCTCTGAAGCTTGGGGCTGGTTGTGTCTACTCTGTGAACAGAGCTCAACCACACTCCCTCCATGTCAACATAGACAGACACACAGACAGACAAGCAGATAACAGTCCTATGAGTATATGAGGGAGAGGGAGGAAAGGACAGAGAGGGGAAAAAAAGCATGGAACTGGTTCCAGTAGTCCTGTCTGCGGGGCCGAATCCTGTCAAAACACACACTTTCTCAGACACACACACACACACACACACACATAAACAGCCATATGTCCTGGGTTTGTGCTGAGGGAATACATTAGTGACAATAAGTTGTTCTTGTAATTGGAAATGGAACCTTTTGTAGTTCGTCTTTCATTCTGTCCTTCAAGTTCTGGGATTCAGGCAGGTGTTAAAAAACAGTCAGATGTAGAAGACATGATTAAACGCACAACAAGTAAACAGGACCCGTGAATGTGTGTGTGCTTGAGTGTATATGCATATACCTGTCTGTATGTGTCCTGATGGTGTTCGTCATTGCGGGAGTCATAGTATTGCTGTATGAAGCCAAAATATTCTTGTCTCTTCCTCTGTAGGACGCTGTCTCTCCTTTCCGCATTAGCTGGTAGGTAACCCTAAAAGAGGGTGGAGGGAGACAAAGAAAGGGAGGGAGGAAGGAAAGACGGAAGAAAAAAAGAAAGAAATGTTTTATTCTGTTTTACATCATATTGTCCAACATACAGTATTTTCTGTTAATCTTCATCTTGGTCCTTACTAACTAGATGTACATTTTTGATCTGCCTCCAAGAAGTGAGAGTTCAGTTTCAAAGTTAAGTTGTGGTTAAGGGAAAAAAAAGAAGCTTTGATAACTTTCTGTCTGTTAATGGAATAATTTCACATTTTGGAGAATACGCTCATTCACGTTTCTTGATGAGAAAACACGTTATATCACATATGTTTAATTTGTATAAAAACCAAAGTGTAAAAACAATAATTTCTGGTTTTACAGGGGCTAACTGGACCACTTCTTGGCCAGGAGTGGTGACTCGCTGGAATCTTATTGCACATAACAGCTTGCAAAACCGCGACATGTGGTTTTTACACGAGAAAACATGTTAATTAGTGAGCTTTAGTGGCGCTGGTAGGCGGATTTTGTTACCTTTGGACTGAGCCAGGCTAGCTGTTGTATTTAACAGAAAAAACAGAGTGTTATTGATCTTCTCATCTAACTCTGCAAGAAAGTGTATTTCCCAAAATGTCAAACTATTCCTTTACATTTCAAATGTCCTAAAATCTGTTTTCATTAGAATACTACAATAATATTAATCTTCAGACTATAAAATTAATTAATTATTGGTAAAATTTGCATTAAAATGAAATTGTCTGCGACACACCATTTATTTATATTACATATGCTTTAGCCTGAAATTTTTTAAATTGCTCTGAATTGCACTAATGTAACATTGTCTGAAATGTACTATCAACATTTGCAAACTCTTAAAAACATTGTACTGATACTAGTACAAGCCCATAAAAACATTATAAGTAACTGGTAATAGTCTCCACACTAATACACCTGCCTATTTGCAACACACACTTGTGGGTTCCACATGGGACTCATTAATTCAGCTCTGTAGATATTCAGTAAGACTGTCTTTTCAATGTCTGAAACTGCATGGCATTTTATGTTGTCTGTCTCTCTTATTTACTTGTCTGTCAGTATATACTATTCGATGAGTCTTTTTTCTAACTGTTCTAAAACCTTGACTTGCTTTGAGTTTGGTAGCTAACTTCAATCACAAACCACCACCTGGGATTACATAGACTGTCAATGACATACTTCACTTTGCAAAGAAAACTTTCTGCTGCTTGACCTAGTGCTTCGTGCCTCTTAGGGGAGCTACCTATCTGTGTGTGCGTGTGTGCGCGTGTGTGTGCGTGCTTCTGGGAATGTGTTTGTCTGACAGTTTATGTGAACATACATTTGTGAAAGTGTGTATCCACCTTGTGCGGTCAGGCTTATGCAATGAGGAGAAAGTCAACTCCAAACTGAACAACAAATCTAAAAAGTCTATTAAAAGCGAGAGCTGGGACCAGGGGCTCTAAAATATTCAACAAGTAAAAATCTTCAAAACAGAACTCAAACATCAACTTGCTGGATTGGCTTGCTGTTAAACCTACAAACGGTCCTTATTGTAGTTGTTGACGTGTTTTATATTGCCTTATGTGCACATGTATGTGTTTGTTACTGTATAAATTTAAGAGTACATAAATTATTAAATATAAATGACCTGGTTCCAGCTTCTCAAATATGAACATTTTCTGGTTTTCTTCATCTTTTATGATAGTAAACTGGATATCTTTGAGTTTTGGACTGCTTGTCGGACAAAACAAAACATTTGAAGATGTCACCTCTGGGAACTTGTGATAGGCATTTTTCACCATTTTCTGATATTTGAGGTGCAGCCCTAACTGAAATAAACACTCTCTGAACAACAATGTAGAGCCTAATGTAAAATTAGGTTACCATTTTTGGCTAAAAGTTTTAGAATCTCTGCATCATTCAATTTGAGAAGAATTTCCTCTTTCTGTTTCCCAGGGCAGTTTTTCCATGCTGTGGAGGCATAGTAACACTCAGCAGGAATTTTTTTTGTACTAAAAGACCATCATTTTGGAAGATCCCTAGAAGATTTATCTGACTCAGACTGCTAAAGCTTCTTCTTAACTTTAGATAAACTTTAAAATGCATTTTTGCACAGAGAGGGAACTTTATATTTTGTTCACCATCACTTACATTGGAAGTGCATTATAAAGGGATCTTTTAATAGCCAGTATGAACAGGAGGAACGATTACAGCAAGCAAAAAATGTTGAAATGTACATATGAGCACATGACTATTGTTCTAAGATGGACTTGAAAATTGGTTAACCTATCCTTTAAGTATTTTAAACAAGACATCATATAATCCACCATTTTGCCATATGTAACTTTGGTCATGAGATAACAGCGCACAGCACAAGAAAAGGAACTGCTGCATTGAAAAAAAACAGTATTTTTCTTGTCAACGAAAACAAAGTTTTTACTTTTTAAACTACATTTTATTCTCGTCTTTTTTTCTTCAAAAATATTGCACGCTGATATAGTCACAGTTAGTGTTTAATGACGTCGGTGCTGTCTCGTCTTAGTCATGGAAAAAAATGAACAAACATATGTAGTCATAGTTTTCGTTAACAAAATTAACACTATATACAACCACCTGTTGTATGAGAACTGAGCCAACTCCATGACAACTGAGAAAACTCCATATACTGATAAAGACCATGAGATGCAGTTGAAAGCTCCAGAAAAACTAGTAAGGGGAGTTTTGGAAGCGGGCTGCCACTTCGTCGTAACACCTAGCAAGCATACAGAAACACACACACACACACACACACACACACGTACAGACACACAAAGTATCAATTTTGGGCAACTGTCTAAAGGAAAATCAATAAGCGCAGCAGCAAAAAGGTTTTCTTTTTTGTTATTTATTAAGTTTTTCAAGCCCCCTAGAGAAGTCTGGAGAGCCTAGAGGCTTATTTGTTGCACACAACAACTTTGCTTACAGACACACAAACACACTATATACACACCTGGCTAACACATAAAAATACACATACGTAAATCCAAACACCATGGTTCCACACACTCATATGTATATGTTATGACATAAACACACACACACACACACACTTCACTTTCCCTGTCAGCCCATCTATCTTTTCCTCCTTCCACAGTGCAGTCATTCAA
This sequence comes from Siniperca chuatsi, assembly GCF_020085105.1. Classification (NCBI taxonomy): domain Eukaryota; kingdom Metazoa; phylum Chordata; class Actinopteri; order Centrarchiformes; family Sinipercidae; genus Siniperca; species Siniperca chuatsi. Next base: position 15,358,411 of record NC_058064.1, read on the forward strand.
AGTATTTTTATTCTCTGTTGGTTTCAGTTACTAACCCTGAAAAGCACAAAATGTAAATCTTTTCACAACCAAAACACTCTGAAGGAGGCAGACTCCGTACTCGTCCACACCTCCTGTCCCATCCACCCGACTGCTGTCTCTCTGTCGGTGCTGCCAGTCAGCCAGACGGTCACATTTGTGCCCGCAGAAATCAGGCTAAGCACTGACTGTGACTTTTTCCACAGTCACTCTCTGCCAAAAACGTCCACACATCACATGTTGAAACCGCTCCATATGCAAACACATGCACAACACACGAGTACGCACACAAACACAAACCCATGACAGGCCAGCTACAAAACAGCGGGCTCCGGTGTTATGTGCACTCTGCCAAATGAGGGAGAGGAGAGCATGTGTGTGTTGAAGGTTAATGGACAGCTTAGTGGAGGTCAATGACACTGCAGCTGCATTACTGCTTGATAGGACAGGACCACACACACACACACACACACACACACAGGGATTTGAAGACTGAAAAACTGTCACACACTACACTGTGATTTTATTTTATTACTATTCTTTATTACTATCGATAGGATATCGAAAAACTGTGGTTTCTCAGATTACCAAGGCTATAAACTGCAAAATAATTGTTTGTTTAATTTCTTTTAGAAAATAGAGAATTAAATAATTGAGTATGTCTCACAGTAAAGTGCAATAAGTGCCCAAGATCTAAGTGTACTTATGCTTGAACCTAAGTGACTAATCTTCATTTCATTTGTGGTCTGCTGGTTAAAAAGGGTGAGTGGAGATGTTAAATAAAAAACAGAGAGACGAAGACTGAAAGTGCAGCATAAATGCATGACAGCTCTGCATGACCTGCCAGTGGTACAAAATGTGGCAGCACAGTGCTTCCCTCCTGCCTCTGTTAATCAGGCTACATAAACCTCATCTCTTCATTCTTCCTTGCATCAATCTACTCCTCAACCCTTCCATCCCTCTAATGGATCTTCCACTTCAGTAAGCTCTCTGTAAAAAACAGGGGAAATATGCTTGGGGAATCCATTTGGGGAATTGAAATGAAATAGTTTTTTTTCCTGGTAAGTCTTCTCACAACCTAAATTGATTTATACTTAGCAGGTGCACATTATCCGGGAAGTAGACTGGAAACAAACTGTCCCACTATGGACACAGCAAAAGTCGAACAAACAAAACTTTACGTCTGTTTAAAATGCTCTTGTCGCTGTGTTTCTACATGGCCATTTTTACACTTACATCTGGTGAGCTGAGTGTTGCTACATGATTTGAGTTTGGAAACATCAATAAATTTCATATTGTGACTCACCACCTCTCAACTACAACTATTAAAACTTTGTAGAGATAAAGTGAAGCATGATTCTGCAACGGCATGACTTATTTCTTACCTCAGATTTATTCAGAAACAAATTTTAGTGGATAGTTTTGGAGAAATTAAACAGTGTTTCCCAGACTGTATCTGTGGTTATACTAAAGGACCAATAACAGCCTCAACATCTCAGCCACTCATTGCTGTACTGACCTCAGCAGTTGAGGATGAACACTGTTTGGTTCCTGGCTGCCTGAGCTCTGCTGGATTTAGACTCTCCATTTGATCACCAGTAATGAAAAACAAGAGCGACAATAGAATTTGTCCTCTGCATTACCAAAGTCAAACTTTCTATTTATTTTGGGGTGTTGATAATCATTACATCATTTACCATCATATTTTTTTGTTTTACAGACCAACTACTACTTGAGTTGATGATGACTGACTAGAAAACTGGATAAGGTGTTTACATGCCACAGTATCGCTGTTTTTAGTCCTCCATCTAGCACATCCAGGTTTCTGGATCCAGGTTGTGATTATTTTGACTGATATAGCAACTGCCATATGATTTGCGATATTAGAGGGAATGATCATTTTTACATCATTATTCTCATTTACATTGAAAAACATATTAAAATGATTATGGTGTGATTTTTGCAGGGGGCTGTACCAAACAAAGATGTTTTCTTAAGTCAGCACGACAATATTTAATTTAAAATGGTATTATAACACACAATTGAAAATTGCAGTAGGCCATATTGTGTTTTCGTTCAAATTTCGATTAATTGCCCTACGCACAACGCATAATACTCCAAATACTCCAAAAACCTGATAATAAACAGAATACTAGTGACCATGTAAACATACTCAGTGTGGAATTTAATGTTCACTTACAGAAGGCTTTGGAGTAAAGGTCTTAAAGTTTCCAAGAAAAAAATAAAATGCCATCCCCCCCCCCTACTTCACTTAGTCAATAAGCCTGTGGTATAATCCAGAAGAGGGACAGATACTGCGCAGTAAGCAGTGGGCAGTGCTGCTTTTCACATCTACACTATTGAGGATGACCCATCCTTAATAGTTAGAGTAGATCAAATGCAGAGAGGGTATATTTCCCCACAGATATACAAACCAAACATATACATATACAAAGGCAACATCTTTCAATTCCTGTTTACAAAAAGCAATTTGCTCGGGTTTGAGTTAATATAGAGAGGTGACAGTAGGCTTGCATTTCTCATTAACTACAGCAGAAGTGTACAAACTGCAAAGGAACACAATGTTTTAGCCGAGGAGGTTGATCACAATATGAAATATATTTCATATGAAAATAAATCCCATTGTTATTTACTCTCAGGCAACATAATTATGTGTACTGTTGTAAGTGAACAGTTTAACATAAAATCTAAATCTAAATCTGTCCCCGCTGCCACTGCTTCCTGATACATCTCATATAACCCTTTAGCCTTATCAATATTTCCACAGCCAGTTGGTTTTCTCTTCTCCCACGACTTCACATTTAACAGCCACACTCCATTAGCAAATGTACATATTGCCACAGGCTGACATTCTTCCACAAAGCAGAAAAGCCATTTAATTTCTCATTTCTCCTTCAGACTCGGACACAAAGTCCTCTTTAAAATAATGAAATAAGACAGTATTATTTCTGAAATAATAGGAAGTTCAACCGGATGTGTTTCTGAGACCAGGTGCAACCTGTGGAGCCTCTTGTTCAAATAATAAAAAGAGGAAAAGGGAGCTATCCAGTCGGGCTCAAAATTGCTCTCTTCCACTCATTCTTTTCACCTGCTTCTTGCTTTTTAATTTAAACACTGGCTAATAACAGTGGAGACAGTTATGGAGGATTTCTGTCATGTGATGGCAAATGCAGGCCTTTGGGGGAGCATTACTGAGCTCTAACCTCAGTGGGAAAACTTGTTTCTTGTCTTTGTCAGGTAAAGATGAGCGTGGCTCAAGCATGCCTGCTGGAGGGGAGAAAAAATCAAATAAGTTGGTGCACGCTGGTGAGCAGGAGAAGGGCACAAGGGACACCACTGGAGTGAAGTTTTATTAGGTGCCTCTGCCAAGTTTATGGAATACAGCGTGGACTTTGAGTCTGAATGTGTGTGTATGTGTGTGCGTGCGTGCCAGAAGGAGAATAGATTTTTAGAGCCTGATCCCTCCTATCCATTTCTCCACTGGATCATACCACAGATAAGGACAGAGAAGGCAGTCAAGTGTTATGGCACTTCAGAAGATATGAGTGCTTTTGACACGGTGCCCACTTTTCGCTTTAATCCAAACCTTGGATTTAACCCTGGGATAATTCACGCTGCACAAGGCTCTAAGATCTAGAAATCTATTGAAAACCCTGCCAGGTGGGGCTGATATAACTTCAGATATGGATCTTAAGTTTGCACAGTCAAAACACCCCCTAGATATTTATTAAAGTCATCTGGACACAGATGTCCTCACTGAAGATGTGAATTACAGTGTTTCCCACAGAACAGCAGTGTAATTATAGCAGGGACGGCAAGGGGGTCGGGGGGTAAATATTTATCTATTGAAAATATTATATACTCATTCATATATTACCCTATTTCTAGTATTTCTTATGTCACCATTTTAATTCTAGTTAAAAGGTGGGGTATGCGATTCTAATCCAATACACGTCTTTTGAAATTCAGCAACTATCTCCGCACGGTACACTAGAGTCTGTTCAGTGCGCTGAACGGACTCTGGCGTTTGTACACTCTGGTGTTTGCCTACAGCCCTGGCTCTGTAAATGGGAAATAAAAGTGGCTCAGACCGAGCCGCGCAACACTATTCCAGCCATGATTTGTGTGTCAGGTAACGTTAAATGACTTGCCTGCGGACATTCAGCTTACTTTCTAGTTTGCCAAGATATGCTGTTGCTGTGATGTTAGCTATAGTAGCAGGAGAGTTGTGAGTATCGCTGTCTGGAGCTGGTGTGCAGCTCTGGGAAACGTCTCGTCCTCTCTGGCTGTTAGGCTACATCATTAACAACAAACTATCGAAACGATCAAAACCAAAGTGGTACTGAATGACATCGGCACCAACAGGTGTACTTACAAGCTTTTAAATGATCAGCTTGCTATCAAGCAGCTTCAGGAGTTCATAATGAGTTGATCATTTAAATGAGCTGTGTTGGAGCAGGGAGAGATCTAAAACATACAGGATAAGAGAGGTTTGGAAAACGCTGGTCTATTCCATCACAGCCTCCAAAGTATCAAAAATGAACTTCACAAGCGTGCATTAAGCATTTGCAAGCACGTAGGGAGGCTCGAGCTTGCGCTGAGCGAAACGCACTGAATGCGGTCAATTTTGATATTGTGGTGGGCCAACCACAAATAAATGAATGTATGGGAAACACTGAGTTGTATTCCATTATACCGCATTTAAACTTGTTAAAGTGGTCATATTATGCTTTTTGGCTTTTTCCCTTTCCTTTATTGTATTATATATCTTTTTTGTGCATGTATTAGGTATGCACAGTGAAAAAGCCCAAAGTCCACCCTAAAGGGAGTTACCCTCTCCCACAGAAAACACTGCTCCTGAACTACCTGAAAACAGCTCGACTGTAGTCCAGCCTTTACTTCCGTAACATATCTACGTCACTATGTAACACTGCTCAATGCACGAATTGAGTAGCTTCCACAAGTACAACTAAATATGAAATTAAAATAACGTTAGATACCCTCCATGCAGTCAATAAAGTTGTTACTGTGATGTAGAGACAGTGCACAGTTAAAAGGTTACCTATGAAAGATAAATTAGTTACAAATTAATAACTTACCACTCTGAAATGTCTTGCTCCAGTCTAGGTTGTGAAGCTGGTTCAGGTTGTTGGAACACATACGGCTGAACCGCCACAGTTACCGGCTGAAACTTCTTGTTTTGGATCACACTACCTTGCTCGTCAGGACCCGCCCTACTCTGCTTCTGACTGGCTAGTAGTCCTTACTGGTGCTGCAGCAAAGTGCAGTATGAAAATTAAACCATGTTAATCTATTATGGTACAACCCCAAAATAAAATTACGAACCTGAAAATGAGCATAATATGACCACTTTAAAACCATGTCCAATCTGTCCTTGACCATGAAAGAGAGAAAACGTATATAAAATATCTCGGCTTGCGGTGACAAGGTTGGAAAGCGAAGGACCGGCTAGGTTTTAAACAAAAGACAAAGCCGCAAATCATTTTATTGAGACTGTCTCCTGAACTGAGGAAATAAACTAGCTCTTTAGGAACTTCAAGGGTTTGTGGCTTCATAGCTTCAAGAAGGGTGAGGGTGTGACACTGAAGCAGTGTATTTAGCTGTATTTTAACAAAAAGATGACTGTTTGGAACATATTGAGCATGAGAGAGGCTTGAGTGATTCCTGTGTATCTTAGCATAGCATAAACATTGTCAACAGCTAGCCTAGCTCTCTCCAAAGTTCCAAAATCTGACTACTACTACTAAAGCTCTTATGCCATATTTCCCAAAATGCTGAACTATTCCTTTAGCAGAGGAGGAAGAACTTGTGACGGAGGGATCATTCTTCCATTTCTCTCTCACTGCTTTTAATGTTATCCTACAACCCTGTTATTTCTATTTTCTCATGTATTCTTTTTTTTGTTTTCTTTACTCTTTATTTTTTTATCTGGTTACATTCCTTCATGTTCCTTCGGGCGGTCCAACCATCATTTATACAGGCCACAGGGCAGCTGTGCTTTGCAACCCCAGTGTTCACTGCAGTGTTCTCTTTATATAAATACATGCTGCATATAAACGTGTACACACACACACACAATTGCTACACACACATGCATGCACAAATGATATACTGTATATACTCGCAAACACAGAAATGCACAATCGAACAACACAAACACGAACAAACCATTAATGGGGTGTTATCTATGGTACATTAGCTAAAACACCCAGATACATACATATATTCACATACCAAAACAGCTAAAGTGCTGAGGTGCCCCTCCCCTCCTCTGTGCCTGGCTGCCTACACTGCAGCCAATGCTTTGCAACTTCATATGGCGTTATGAGCACTCACTTCAGGAGTACCTAACAAAGCAGCCATTAATGGTTAAAGCGCCCAGTTGGTAGCCTCCCACCACCAAAAAACACAAACAGGCACACACACACACACACACACACACACACACACACACCTTTAATGGCGTCTTTTCTGCGGCACATTAACTATTGTGCAGTAATTAATGGGAGAGTCACGGCGTTCAAAAAGCCAGTCTTCTCTCTGCAGACTAGGAGCTGTACACCACAACAATGGCTTAATGAGTAAACACACCACGCGTCTCATGAATAAATTAATTGTGCCTTGCAATTCATTTTCCCTATTGAAGTTTGAAAAAAAAAAAGCAGGACTGTTACCAGTCTTCATAAATCAAAAAAGGGAGGGGGTTGGGAGAGAGAACATGACAGCAACTTATTGTGCATTTGTGTGCCCAAGATCCTCTGTAATGCGCATTATTTGTGCGGTTGAATGTGTGTGCAAGTGAGGGTTTATGAATGAGACTACATAGGTTTTTGTCTTTGAGTGTGTTTGTATGCAAGTGTTTTTATGAGTGTTGCTAATAAGTGTTTATTTCAATGTGTCTGCAGGTGTCTGCTTGTGCATGTACAGTATATATGTACAGCACATGTGTGAGTTACTTACTGAAAGGAGCTTCCACGTTATCGGTCGGACCTGTCGTGGGATTCCAGACCAGCTGAGTTTCCGTAGCTCTTCTATAAAAACAACAAAAATATCAAAGGGTCCTTTTTAGATTCACACAATTCACACATTAGTTTACACAAAGACTTTGATTTCCCTCTAAAGCCCGACCAATAACTGGCAGGTCGATAATATCAGCTGATATTACGTTATCACCAATATTATCCACCAATATTAGCTTATCAGAGATATATCCACATGGGCATATACTGTATGTCAATAAATAACAAACTGTTCAGTCTGTTCAACAATAGATCAAAATTGTTTGTTATGAGTGTATGTTGAAAAATGAAAGTTGGCCAATATATTGTTATTTAATTTTTTAAACTCCCAAATACTGATAATTAAGAGGGGGATTGCCGCACACTCTGGACCAGTGTAATACTAACTGCAATCAGTCGAGCTCTATTCCCTTCCCATGTTTTGAACATTTTTGATGCCCGACAAAGAATGACACAATAAACAGCTAAAGAGATATTGAGATGGAAGCGAAAATGATGACAATAATGTGTATTTACCGGCCTGCAGCTGTGTTCAGGCAGTGTGTGGTGCAGAAGGGTTTCCCCCATGTTTACATTGTCAGTTAATGAGTTGATGACATGTTATGACATGATGACTAAAATTCGAAGATAACGGGTTTTAATGACTGTTGACTTACTTGAAAAAGAATCCATTTACTGTTCGTGACACAAAATGATCCCAATAAAAACTATTTTCAAACCATTATTGGATTATTAAGTCATTCCTGGACATCATTCAATCAATCATTCAATCTACCAACCATGTCCTCATTTTCCAAACTTCCTTTCCTGTCTCTCTTTTTCTTCACCGAAATTATCTGATGGGTTAGAAGTAGATTAATAACTACGTTCTCCCCAGGCCGGGAGGGAGAGCCGGCAGGCTATAATGTAAAATAAATGTGATGGAAAGGTGCAAATTGAACTTCTAAATTGGCGGAGAGTAGTTACCTTTGGGTCCATGAAGACCCAGAAAATATGGCTTAATGTTAGGTGCTACACATCACATCCAGCCCATATCCCTCTCTCTCGAATACACACACACACACGTTGGCAGTAATCGAGGATGGGTGGATGTAGGGATCAACAGTGACTCAAGAAAAAATGTTTTGTCTTGTGGTATTTAGCAACCTATGTCTTCTATTTCATCCTATTTTTAGTAAATCGAGCATAATACTTAGACTACACTAAAGGTGTAGGATATAATTTCCCTGCACCAAAAAAGAGATTATGTTCATATATAGAGCTAAAGCTATTGTTTGTAGCTGTGCTTGTGTAACCGTTTTGGCTCAGGGCTCAAATGTGACCGTACTTATCCCATAACGTCTCCACCCAGTTCATTAGAAAACACATTACTTTACTCTAAGTGGTTCCGGTCCACACTGGGCCTTCTTTTGGGCTATGAGGTAATAGCCAAGTCATACAAGTTCATACAACATTTCAACATTTCAGATTATATCAAGTAGGTGGTAAACTGCCTTTCCTCATCAGATGCCCAGGACCTTGAAACTATTTAATTCTTTTTGGATAATCCATGACACATTTTCTTCACACATATTCTTCACCAAGGAAGTGAAATCATTGAGTGACCTTGTCTACCAGGACCAGGCAGCTTAGGATATTCAAGATGTATGATTGTGCGTTTTCAGCAGTATTTCTTAAGAAGGAGGAGGTTCCTGGATGAATTCTCGCTAACATTAACTCATGCATTATTCACAGATAGATCTACCTCTGCCCGGGACCTACAAGTCTACGAACCCCCCATTAGCATTCAGCAAGACGAGTCGCCACAGCCAAACTGAGACAAACATAAAAACACAATGGAAATCTCTTCACTTGTAATTGCACTGCCACTGTTTTACCTGCATTCCAAGAGTGAAGGGAAGAGGGGAAATTGATTTCTGTGCAAATGAAATGGCACTGCCTTAACATACTTTTTAACAAATGTACCCAATGAATAAGCCAAATTCTTCTTCAACGTTTATTCAAGGAACTGGCTGGAAATTGATAAGCCCTTTGCACAGAGTGAACGATATTGATTAGTGCTGCCAAATGACTCTGCCTTGCCTGTTCTTCAAGGCAAATGCAATGGAGAGTCAGTGACAGATAGCAGAATAGGAAATAGCAATCAGCTAAACAGCAATGGGCTAAGTCCATTGGCTAAATTGAGTAAAACGCATTAGAGCTTGTTCAGCTGATGGGAGTAACTATTTAGTCACTATAGTTCCTGTGCATCTTCCACTTAAAATTTCTCCCTTACCTTGTCCCCAGTGACTTTAATTACATAGAAATTCAATACAGTAATCTAGTGCACAGCATGGCTCTGTTGGTTTGGAGGGAGTCAGAGCCCCCCAGTATGGGAAGGTTTCGATTACCCCAAGGTTGCCTGTGCAGCAGCAAGTCGCATTTAAAAACAGATAAAAAAAAACTCTCTTAGACATGACACAGACCATAAAAGTTGCAAAGCAAATGTGTTGCAGGTTTTCCGTGTATTCTCTCTCTGTCTCTTTGTTCCTTCCCTTCCCTCTCCTCAGGACTATAACAAGTGGAAGACAATGTATGGAAGTGTGTGCGTATTGCTACCGAGTTATAGTGTGTACAGACACAGAAAAGGCTACAGTCTATTAAAAGATTTTGCCTCACCCTGAATCTGCAGCTTTCAGGCGTAGTTAGCACTGTGCTTGTAATGTACATGCCAATATTCAATTTGCCAGTTTTCTGAGATTGGCACTATGACGCACTTAAAGGGGAACTCCACCGATTTTACATTTGGGGAGTACTACTACTACTACCACTACTACTACTACTACATTTACTACAACACACGCACATGTCCAACTGAATTGTCGGCAGTTGGAGTTGCATTGTGGGTAATGTAGCCAGGTTTTGACAAGGAAGAAGAATGCATGCATGCTTTAAAAAAAGACAATATCTGGTTATTTTGCATCGATTTCAATCAATCAATCAATCAATCATTCTTTAAACTGTCCATTTTAAGTCTGACAATGTTCTAGGAGCTCAATGCTAAATCGTACTCTTAACAAATCATTCCATCCACTGCTATTTTCCTGTTTCTGGGAAAAACTCTTTATCATGCAATACCTCATGTAACTGACATGGTATAATACAATATTGATGCCAACACAGGCAAGATTGATTGGCATTGTGGTCCTGCCTCCCCACTGAAATCGTTGCCAGTCCCAGCGTGGTTTGTTGGGGTACATCCTGTTTTGCAAGCTCATGAAAGACTGCTTCAGCAGCTGTGGCTATTGATTGCCACTACTGCATGTCAAAGCACATGTGCATACATTTTTCAAATCAACTTTCACAGCTCCCCATTGCAATACTGCTGGATGAATTCACACATATTTGAATCTCTTCTGCCAGTACCTGTGTGTGTGTGTGTGTGTGTGTGTGTGTGTGTGTGTGTGTGTGTGTGTGTGTGTGTGTGTGTGTGTGTGTGTGTGTGTGCGCTCATATGTCTGAATGCACCATTAGGTTGCTCGCAATGACGTCAACCTTTTACACATGTGGACTGGGACAGCTGCAGTGAAGTTATATAGAAGCCATTTACAATAAAGTCCAAGTCTTTAAGGGTGAAATCGTTATCCTATGTGCACCTCTACATTCATTACGCTCCTAACAGCTAGTCAAGGGTGTCTCTCCTCTTGCCTTGCTCCCTTTGAACCTTCATTTGCACTGTCAGACAAAGAAATGAGTCCATGAATCTTGCGGGCTCGGGCTTAATTAAACTATGTTATATTTCCCCCACCTGGCATTAATCTCACCATAGGGGGTTATAGAGAGGAGGGGTGAAGGGACGTGAGGCGCAAGTTAGCTAATGGTCTTTCCATCCTGATGCTGCAGTGATCTCCAGAAAGCCCTGTACCCTCTGGTCAAACATTTTGCATTGCAGGAAAGGCTTGTGTGCAGAATGTGTGCACTGAAGAGGCATCTATGCTGGTGTTTGTGTGTGGGTATGTATAAGTGTGTGGCAAGGGGCAAATATTTACTTGGCACCATGTGGCCAGCAGAACAAGCAGATGTGCCTGTTAGACCCATACATCATATACAGAAAACCAAAGACACAGCCTCTACTCCTGAAAATCGCTGTCTTCCTAACCACTCTCCAGCAGAGAGCCGGACCACTACAGAATCCAAATCACAGTTAGCCCAACGTGAGCCCAGATGACTTATAGACCCACAGATTGACTGTCAGAGTACTGATTCACTGCACTGGTACAGTACATGAAAGGACAATGATATATTCAACTAGGAAAGATAATTTCATCATATTCTTATATGTTCACACATTTTAATTAGTCCTGGGCTAAAATGCTGCTTTGAGAGGAGATCTGCATAAGGAAATATGTAATCCATAATCCATCTGTGAAATAGACTCTGTGGTGATGCTTTATTCTAATGCTAATACACTTTGATAGGAAATGTGGCTATACCCCTATTTCCTAAATGCTCACTATATAGCCATACTCATCTCCGCTCCAATTCCTGAGAAATCATTTCTGAGGAATAAAACTCCATTTCCCCACAGTCGGCAGAGACAGAGAGGGCAACATGAGCATAGTTGACGTACAGGCTAAATTGCAGATGTCGTTTCATTAGTGTGAGGCTAGCTCATCTCTCAGAAAACATATCTGACTCTCTAGGGCATCTCTTGTGCATTATGAATGAGACAGCCAAGCCCTATCTCCACTGGAATAAATTAAAGGCATTTCATGACATTTTGAAAATTAATCTGTTGTTTTTGCTCAGCAGGCACTTGTCACAATGTGGGTGAAAAAAGTTTCTGCAACTGTCCCGGAGGCGATGAGGGACTAGCTGTCCCCGTCAGTTTCAGTGAACAAAGTTAACAATGCAAACAAGCCATTTTTAGCTGGCAGATTTTTCACTCCCCGCTATACATAGTAATCTGTACAACAACAAAAAAAATAAATGAAATTATGAAATCATTCCTTTAACAGGTCTCTATAGAAAAAACTCATTAAAGCAAAAACTGAATTTACAGTCAATTCACCCCACAGGCAATCATTTCAAAGTATACATATAGTACAAGCGGGGGCAAGCGGAAACAGAATTTCCCTTTTGGGACCAATAAAATATCACATTATTATATACATGCTTTGGAATTAGTGCGATCCGTATTGTGGGTGTTTATCATACTGGCAGACACAGACCTCAGGGGACTGGTCTGGAGAGACCGTCTCAACCCCGGAGGAAGCAGTATTCCTCGCTGGCATGAAAAACACCTGTAACATCAGCAATGTGCAACTCAAGGGCAACTGCTAGTCTTTCCTCTCTGTGTCTACTGTATTCCATTATGCATGAACTTACAGGGGTGCACTTTGTCTTGGCTGGAGTTAAGCTGGGGACCACAGGGGGTGATTAGGACACCATGTACCTTCTGTTTAACACCCACAACAGCTGCTCTGATGTGGGACCCTCAGAGGTAATGAATGCTCAATGACTCTTGAAACATTCAGAGGGCAAAATATAACAAAATATCATGTTTGTAATGTATTACATTAAAACTTTTTTAACCAGCCAAGATAACCAAAAGTATTATATAGCAGCAGCTTGAGAGTAGTTACAAGGCGAGGGAAGGTCACTTCAAAAGAACACAACATGGAGTTTCCAAGTGCAGTCACTCATGTACTGTTGCCATAAGCAGCTCCAGTGAAGCAGCTGGGGTTGGGTGCCTCATTGAAGGCCACCTCAAATGTACCGTACTTGCTGAGGGAGGAGAGAATGTGTCTTATTCACCTCTGTGGCCCAGATTCTCGCAGCCTGCATGGGGATCTGAACCACTTACATGTGGGTCACAGGACCATTTCTTTAACATTTTGGCTATATAACAAAGGCAAAGGCCTTCTGTTCCAGAAGTAAGAAAACCTCAATCAAAATCATAGTGACTGTAATTTCGGTAAAAAAAAAAAAGATCTAATATTCTTTTTTATTCAATATTTCTGTTTTTAGCAGCCTTTTACGAACACTCATAATCGCAGGTTAAACACCATGGCTCAGCAGAAGAGGTAAGCCAATGGCTGAGTCCAAAACCCAAAAATATTCTATTTACTATCATATATGACAAAGGTATTAAAAAATGAATTGTTCCCAAACTTAAAAACATGAAGGTTTCAACTTCTAACCGCAAGTGCTGAAGTGGATGTGAATTTGTGTTAGAATGTGAAAAGTAAACCCCAGCAACATGTTTCATTTCTTCAGGAAATAAGATAAAAGAAATGCTGGCACAACAAGCAACAGAGAGTAGCCAAGACATGATGCCAGGACTCTCTATTGGGGCAGGATCTAAGGATTCATTAAGAACTAAATTTAGGTTCTAATCTTGATTATACACAACAGCCACTGGAATCATGCATGTATTCATAAAGGGCTGTTTTCTTCCTGAGTGGACTGAAACAATGGAGCTTAACTGGCCGACTGAGGCCCCTCACTATAAGCAACCAAGCAATATGAAGCGGTGGTGTTAGAAAAAAAAATCAAATAGAATAAGTATGAGAGTGTGTGTATATGTGTGATTGTAAGTGTGGATGTGATAGTGTGTACCTGCACTTCTTCCATGTCTGCCTGTCTACCTGCCTGTCAGTCAGTCTACCTGCCTGTGTGCATGGTTCTGTATGAAGGCTAGTAAGAAGAATGGAAGACAGCGAGAAGGGAAGAAGTGCTGTCAGTCAGTGCTGGCTGAGCAGGGAGCTGATGGGAGAAGGAGGGAAGACGCTTGGCGGGCCGGAGCCATGCACTATTCAGGCATCATTCAGACGGAGCGCGACCACTGGGGCAAAACACCACAAGGTTCTCGGCAACACACAAACACACATGTATGAATACCACACACACCTGCCAAAACTGGGGTTTGTATTCTGCACCAGGAGCTACCTCAGCAAATCCAAAATCAAGACTGCGGCACTCTGGTTTTCACGCGTTCTAAACCTTAAGTAGCACAACAATAATAACAACAACAGTAATTGTATCTCTTGCTTTAAATACAGCAATAAGAGGTATATGCTGCACTGGAAAATGAAAAGGTCAGAACACTCACAAGTACTTTCTATACTATTACAATGTGTTCCAGTAATGTCCTCCAAAGCACCTGTGTGATATCCATGAAAGTCTTATATAATATTGCTATAGTAAAAAGTAGGTGAATGCCATCCCTTCTCCCCTTGTTGCAGGCATTGTCCCAGTGTCATCTGAAGCTATTTTGCCAGTGAGGTCAGAAAAACAATACAATCAGAACAGACACCTTTATCATGCAGTGTATTAAAAAGTTAAGCTCCCCTCCTATAAACCTTGAATGCTGTGAGAGAGTCCTGAACGGTCTAACTCATCTAAAGGACAAAGTGATGGCGCCAGGGAGCAGACAGCTCGTAAACTAATGGGACTCTTGTAAAAAGATACTCCCCCCTAGATTATACCTGCTCAGGAGGCCTGATGGATGGCCCAGATGGCTGGGAGAGGACACCAAGCATAGATGAGTGTACAGGTGTGAGAACGTGTGTGTGTGTGTGTTCTTTTGTGCGCTATAATTGTATAGTCTATTACCTGAAGCTTGCCTTGCCTTTAACTGATTTAGATAGAACAGGTCCTAAAACATCTGACCTGGTGACATTTTGTTTTTAAAAACCATGTTTTATGAGGAAATATACCGACATTTTGAATTTCAGATATGTTACTTTTCCAGGTAATGGTTATATTGGAAGGAACACATTTCCACATTTCAGCTTTTCTAAAAAACAACTCATTAATATGCTAAATGAAACCATTGCAGACCGGGATAATGAGCCATGATACACAATGTAGCACATTCCTGACCAAAAACGACTCAAACTGTCATTGAGAAATCCAAGCCTAATCATGCAATTTGCATAAATGCGAGTGCAGGTTTAGAATTTCTTTCCAAAATTACTATAGAGAATAATGTCTAACTTGTTTCTTCTAGTCTATAAAGGCTTATTTTACCTACAGTACTGTAAAGCTGAAACAATCAGTTAATTAGTTAAGTCAGCAACAATTTTGATAACCAATTCATCATTTAAGTAATGATTTAAAGATACCCTCCAGACATGTAATAAAACATATATACAAATAGTCTGCTTGGAACAATAATGTGTCTCTGGTATGTTTTTTCTGCAAAAAAAGTATAATTTACACATTAAAATCCTTAAAAAAAAAAAAAAAAGGTCATTAAAAATTCCATAATCTATGCAAATGTTGTTAATATCTAAAGTTTTCCTGCTGGACACAAGATGTCTCCTACTTCACTGTAAAGTCTATTAAGTCTATTATTTTCAGTGTACGTGCACTGGTGGCTTAAAATTTCTACATCACACTTGTGTAATTGGCAAATTGGACCTGGATTGGCTTGCAAACTATTTGTGAAGTCACAAATCATGCTCATAGGCCCAACCCTTAAAATCTGATTTTCAATGAGCACAGAGAAACTTTCCACTTTCAGCAGATGAACGTGAAAACAGCCTTCTAGTGTCTCTGCACATATATCATTCTGCACAGTGAAGCTCAAATATCCAACTGTAGGAACAAGAAGAAAAACATATTTTGAGTGGAGGGGGACTTCAAGCAAAAATACACTAGTCAGGATGTTCTTCTGTAAGTTGAGCATCTTTGGGTTTTGGGCTGTTGGTCAAACAAAATAAGCAGTTTGAAAATGTCACCTTGGACTCTGGGAGACTGTGCGGGACTTTTTTCTTTCTATTTGCTGACATTTTATAAACCCAATGATTTATTGAGAAAATAATCAGTAGATTAATTGATAATGAAAATTGATATTTCACTGTCTTGTGTTTTGTTGGTTTTGAGTCCTTTGGTATGGTGATAGATGAAGTCAGACCTGGAGCTTGATATAAACCCTTTTTTTATATCTGGTCTTTACATAAGCATAAGTTATAGCTTACTTCCCTGGTTGTTGGATGAATCAGTAGTGGTATAAAAACAATTGAAACCTTGTTGTTAGCCTTAAGGAAAGAAAAGAACGCCTGTGACATAGGACTGTATTATTAATCATGTATATATTTATAATACCATTTATGTTGTAGGTAGACTTAACAGGATTCATAAAAACAAACCTCTGGCTATATCTATTCAGGCTGTCATATGGAGGCATCCTTCTTTTCTTAAACCCTAACTTAGTGAATCACTAAATATAGATAAGAAATTGCAGGATTAAACTGAAACATTTGGCAGTGGACACAATATGTCTTCAACTGCACAAAAAGCAGCACTTCCCAGTACTCAGCAGAGAACAGGTTGAACGGTAAAGGCTGAAGTGTGTTCAGTCAAGCTTCTCTTGGAATAGAAAGGATGAAAAATTCACATAGAAAACCACCGTGTAACATGTGAATAAACTAAGCCAGACAATTTGGGAGGCTACTGACACAGGAGACAGCTGGAGGTTGGACCAACCTTATTAAGTCAGGTGTTTTGCCTGGGGACATGCTAGGAGGCAGCACACACACGAACATTTATGCACACATACATACATATACCAGTGACTATTAGTACACTTCCAATGCAAGGAACACGCAAATGGAGTACAATTTTAAAGCAAAGAAAAAGGGGAAATAACAAAACGCTGTAACTTTAAGATTTAGCATTTCTCACAGTATCCACTTTCTAAAAATAGGACAGTTATACAGAAAGCAACCTACAGTGCATTCTCTCTTTTTTCTCTCTAGCTTTCGTCAAATGGGTGCTACTGACGTCTCAAATAAAGAGAACACTTCTACTGAGAATTCACATGGAAACCTTCTCTCTGTAAAGTTGCCATATTTACCAGAGATTTACCCATGTAGACAGTCTAATGCTACATTATCTCTTCTTCTATACTTTCCAAGCCTGTGACATACACCTCTGAAATTGTCACACATGGACAGTGCTTTCAAACGAGGCATTAGGTATGAGTTAAATTGAAATACATCGCCACTTCCCACTTTGATGGCGGCTATTAACTTTGCAAACAGTGCTGATGGTAAGCCTATCATATGGTGGCTGCTGTGTAACAGGATTGTGGCACAACAGAGTGCGAAGCGAGCAACTGTGGCAGAAAGTAACAGGCCTCCTAACTATAGTTGCTGCAGTGAGGGTGATGGCAGTTGAGGAGAAGCGTACTGTAGTGGTGGAGGTATAACAAAGAGCTGCAGCACCCCCAACAGAGGGTAGAGACACACCGACAGGCAGCAAGGCAATGAAAAGAAGTATGTGTGTATTCTTTTGCGCAGTTATATGTTGTATTTTCTGTTTTCTTATTGTTGGTTAGCAGTTTCTTTGCATTTGTATGTTCTTGTACATTATTTATGTTGCCGATGGCCCATAGATGTCCATCATGTGTTTGTGAACATGTGTGAACATATGACTCTGCCTCATATAATGACCACACAAAGAGCAAACAGACAGAAGGAAAAAAAGAAGAAGAGAAAAAGAAACAAACAAGGAAAGGAACTGATGAAAGGGGAAGTAAAAGATAGAGTAAGGCTAAATTGCCAGGAAGGATAAGAGGGGGAAGGACCATTGCCATAGCAACAGTGGTATTTCTGCCATCCAGTAATAACTGCTTGATGTCAGATGCCAGCTCTTGGTCTTAGAATCGATTAAAAAGAAAAAGATATGCAGAAAGTCTGTAAAATCTGGCATTGTGACTTATATCCATCATAGAGCAAGTGTCTTACAGATAGTATACAACACTAAAAACAATCTGGGGAAACAAATATTACAACGGATACAAACACACACAAAATCATCCACATACACAAACACAATCTCATCCAGAATTTTGAACAGAGTTGGCAGAAAAATAATAAGTTTTGTTTAGTAGCTGAAAAGCTGAAAACTGAACAGCTGAAAAGCAGAAAATGTGTCTAGACCATCTAGTATTGCATTTGTGAAGTTGCTTCCCCTTGTTATTGGCATGCAGTGAAAATGTCATGGACTGTTACCTTTGTCCCTTTTGCCCATTCCTAGAGTGACGACAAATTTAAAAATGGTGGTCAGTGGTCACATGAGGAAACAACTCAGATTAATTCTGTTGTTCTTTGTATTTTTTTACACCTGGAACTATCCTACTGGAACAAAATTTAGCCCCTGGTTCCTCTATTAGAAACGCAGGTTTAGTTCCTGAGTTGCTCGGAAGGTTCTTGGTCCCCTGTGTTTCTGAATGATATATTAATTTAAAACATTACAGCTTTCAGTTTTCAACAGTTCTGCCAGGATCTTAGTGAGTGTTTTTGTGATTTGCTAAAAATTTGGTTCATCAAGGTGCGATTTGTTTTGATCTGGACTCATAAGAATGGTTCTGGATTGGGTTGAGTTATGCATGTTTCTTCAATCTGGCTTATGTTAAAATATTGCACCCCTCTCCAAATAATGCAGTTGTGCTAAGTGTTGCATTAACAAGAAGTGAAACTCATGAAGGGACTGGCTAAATCCGTAAGTTTTTTCTCTTTTTTTCTCAGTTTCCCGGCTGAAATAACTCCCTCCTCAATGAGCGTTCAGTGGGTGCTGTGTTCAGGTACACTCAACAGACAGGCTCGCCTCAGGACATCAGGAATAATTAGCTGAGACCAATCACCCTACTGTCACACACGCACAGGTCATCACCTACTACATGACCTTACATGCTTAACAGACTGCTGTCACAACCTGTCGCAAGACTCAACAGAGAGGAAAAGGGAGAAGGGAGGGGGTTAAGATGTGAATGCAAAGTAGATCATGGAGGCAAGTTGGCCAGACTTAACATGATCAAGAAACAGAAAAGAAGACACTGACAAGTGACAAAAACAGGTGGAAACATGTAGCATATACTGCATACTGTTGCCTTATTTCACCATCTATCTCCTTCAATTCAACACAGTTACTAACAGTTCTTCAGGCAAAGTTTCATATCATTCGAGGCATGAAGAGAACTTTATGCTGCCTAATGCCCTCTGCTACACCACTTGACAAGACTAACTAGGCTATAACACAAAATGGAGGTAGCTATAATGCTTAGTTATGGGCTATCATTTTAGAAAATCACACACTGACCGACACGGTCAGAGAGACAAACACACCTGTGGACTCCACAGACTGGCAGCCCTGACATGTCAGGGGGGCTGGCCCAAAAACATGGCTGCCTCTGCAATTAATTACACCATTCAAGTGAGGAACCAACCAATGGATCACACCAGCCACCACCACCACCCCATCCTTCGAGCTCAAGGACAGTCGGTCAAGTTTCTCTTTTACACAAGGGGGCGTCATCCCCGGGTGACAGTGTCCACTGGTATGTGGGATATTTGTGTAAATGTGTCACAGACCGCGTGCGGGGACAATGACCTCCACTTTAAGGACAAGGTGTTTAATCCATCTTGCCATCTTCCTCTTAACTGAAAACTGCAAAACTCTGCTAATGTGTAAATGGTAAAATGCTCTATGTGAAAACAATCATATCAGTATTTTAAACCAGACATATGCGTACCCAAAAACAACTAAAAATTACTCATAACTATGTGCAAGCAATGATATTTACTTTTGTCCCAGAAATATTTTGTTACAGTAGGCTTAAATTCCTTCAGATGGTGATTTAATTTTTTCTTTTTGTATTCTCATCTATATCCCATTCTTTGCTGCTGCAATGACCCAATTTCCCCACGGGGATCATTAAAGTTTCATCTTATCTTATCTTATCTGCCCCTATCCCTCTCCCTTCCCTATCACCCCCTCATCACCCCCCTCCCCCAATCCTTCACTTAATTATGTCCCGTGAATGAAGTTCATCTTTCATGCTGCCAGCAGCCGGCAGCGTGGCTCGCCCGTTCTGGGCTATCTAATCATGGCGCAGAGACTAAACTAAATTTAGACAGCCGGCTTGTGATGCCTGGCAGGTCCTAATGGGGGCTGACATCTCAAGACACTCTGCTGATGTACAGGATACACTCTGCCCGAGCGGGCCGCAACCACCGTTGACTAACGCTGATGACTTGTGAACCAGTTTGTTTTGCTCAAAAAGTTTTCAAGGGGATCACACATAGAGGTGAATCACTGTGCTGACTAAGGCCATTCAAACTTAATGAAATCCAGCATTTACATTTTAGGATCTTAGCCAATGCTCCAAGTGTGTGTACCTCAAAGTAATCTGCATGTGGCAAGTAAAGCTGTGGCACCAAGGGGTACAAACTCACACACTTTTGTGCAAATTATAAACCAATCAGCCATGTCTGTTGACAGAATATGATTTGTGGATACAGGTTAACATACTGGTCTACATAATATCAGTGGCAATTCAAATGTGATTGTAATTAATCATTAATAATATAACAAATGTACTGAGGAATATCTCTTTAGGCCTTCTGTTTAAATGCACATAATTCAAAGGGATTTTGACACTTTCTGCAAATTAAAGTCTTACCGATAAATATTGGCCAATATTAGCTGATTGCAAATATATCTGTATTGGAAAATATGTCAGCTCAAGAAATCGTAGAAAAGGTTTCAGTCGTGGTCATCTGGACACTGTTTTCAGAATCAAGACGTTTCGGCTCCCATCCGGAAGTCATTCTCAATTGTGAAAAAAAAAATGGGACGGGAACTAGAAATTTAAGCTACTGTGTTACATAAGCCCCGCCCTCAGGCAGATTCCTGCCTGAGGGCAGGGACATACACTGGGACATACACTGTCTATCACAGTGTATTATCACCTTGGTCACGCCAATCACATGCTAATCAGGTACTTAACAGTGATGAGGTAGATGCAGCCAGAAAACAATAGGCCTGATTACTGATTACTGGGCCATCTTGGAAACAATTAGGTCAGTTTCAGGTGAAACTAGCTATTAACAGATACTCAGACAGATTCCTTCCTGAGGGCAGGGCTTATGTAACACAGTAGCTTAAATTTCTAGTTCCCGTCCCATTTTTTTTCACAATTGAGAATGACTTCCGGATGGGAGCCGAAACGTCTTGATTCTGAAAACAGTGTCCAGATGACTACGACTGAAACCTTTTCTATGATAGAACACTCCTGGATGAATGAGGGACTACACCAGCTCAAGAAATGTTACAGTACATTTTACAGAAATGCCAAATATATGTTTGAGGTAATTTATAAAGTATGTCTGCACATTTAACTGAGGATATTTCATGATTAGGAAAAACATAAATTATTAATATCCCCCACAATGATGATGAAATCATCCATTTCACTGTGGACATAGTCATATGCCAATTCGGTAGACACCGCCAAACCCTACTGACAAGTTAATTTTTCAACTGTAAAATGCCCCAATTATTTAATAATGTAAAAAATAACATCAGCTGATATATTATTACCAGATTTTTTAAACTCTCAAACATCTATATCTGCTTCAAAAATCCAGCATCAGTCGGCCAATCAAAGTCTTCCAGTAACGGGATTATGCCTTCTGAATCACTGTACGGCTTATAATGTGAAATAGATAGAGAAAGTGGTGAGTTTGCATTTACAGCAAACTGCAGAAATGGAACAGATTAGAAAACTGAGAAGATTATTACTAAAACATGATAAAGTATACTTATGAAAGAGGAGAAATCTGAATAAAAGGCTTGTTTCTAATAATAGCCTGTCTCAAATTAATGCCTGGTAGCCTCTTCAGTTGTGGTAAATTAAGACCACAGCCACCATTTGAGAATTGAGGCTACGGTATTTAAACTGTGTCATTTCTGCACTGAAATATCTCTGACACACTCTTTTTGAATTTAGCATATTTAGGGTATTTAGACAGGCACATAACCCATTCTCTTGCTAAGCAACACACTTTTTTAATTCTCTCCTTTGGTCTCACTTCATTCTCTGTTGTGTCAGGCACACTCAACACACACATATACACACATAATGCAGCATAAACACACAAAAAACATTTATAGATGTACATACTTAATGTTAACACAGAGCAGATATGAACGAAAGAGGGCTTTTAACAGAGATTTTACCAAGACTTTAACAGTGCATCCTCCTCTAATAATCCACACAACTCCAATTTTTTTTCTCAGTCTCTGCGTTTTTGCCAAAACTGACTGAGGTCATGAGAACACACTTCAAACTTCAATTTAAAGCAGTATTTTTGTTTGGTCACAGCCTGCACAAATCCTCTGTCCTGAGAATTCAGGGACTCGAGTACAAGAAAGACAGCATGAACAAGGCTTATAGATTATGATGGAGATTCACGGCAGCTACTGCTCTTTAACGGCAAGCGTAAGCATTTCATCTCACAACATTCTGTTTGTAAGATATAGATTGGTCACTGGCTAGATCTTCAAATTCAACATTGCAACCACTTTGATGTAGTTAATCTACTTCAACAAGTTAGTGTGTAGCAGTTGCCAAAAGTTAGTTTCAGAGGACACAAAGTCAACTGTAAAGAGGGAGGTCTGCAAGGATTTCATGGCCAGTGGGGTGGCAGTGGTAGCAAAGTCTCTGGGGTTGGATAAACAATAAAGGCCTGTCGTTTGGTTAGAACAAAGGCCTGTCATTTGCTTTTGTTGTTGGTGGTATTTTTTCCCCTTGTAATCTGCATGTCCAGATGGCTGGATGACTTTCCCACTTACAGCATCGTTAAAAGCACAGCACAGCTGGCAGACAGAGTGAGCAAACTAAGAGCAAGAAGCAAAAGAGCGCAAGGAAAGTGAAAGAGCTTAGAAAGCAAAAAGAAAAAGGCAAAACTAGACAAAAGCTGAGAAATGTAGAGCGAGACAGAGCAATAGTAAGACAAGTGGACTGTGCAAGAGTGCACACTGTAACACAAACTGATAGATACTCTGAGACTTTTGGATGAGTATCTCTTACCCAGATCTGTGTTGGGCCCAGCCAACAACTGTTTGAATTTATCAAGACGGGATGCTTCCCTCTCGGTCATGGCCGGGGTGCCAGATGTGTTCTGGTCAGCCATCCGAGCCACAAGTGGGATGACGGGTGGCCGATGGGGCAGAGACCGTTGTCTGTGGAGGGCTGCATGCTCACCTGCTGCATCTGGTGGGAGGATAAAGAGTTGAGACAGGGCAATGAGTTACCTAAACACACACTGACAAAAAATGGGGGGCTTTCAGATGATGTAGCACAGTATCTTGTGGCCATGTTGAAGGCCTAAAGCTTTTTGCCAAACTGATGAGAACATCTGTAAATACAGTATATGTAAACAATGCAATGTTGGAGACTGACGATTTCCTGTTTACATAGTATCCGCTTGTAAGTTATCAAGCTAACCATAGAATTTGCTCTTCTTAAAACCGCTGTTAACTTCTGATTTTAAAGTTCTTTTGTAAAACCCAGCAAAACAAAACTAAGCCTTGCTAGCAGATCTATGAGGCTGTACTTAGGCACAGCAGTGCTTTGAGACAAATGCTAACATCAGCATGCTAACATGCTCACAATGACAACGCTAACATGCTGATGATGTTTAGCAAGTATAAAGTTCACCATGTTCACCATCTTAGTTTAGCATGTCAGCATGCTAACATTTGCTAATTACCAGTCAACACAAAGTACAGCTGAGGCTGATGGAAATGTCATTAGTTTTGCTGATTTTTGGTCATAAACAAAAGTAAATTTTGACCTGATGACGGAGCTAGATGAAAAGTTAAAGGGTCACCAATCCATCCAATAGTTGTGGAGACATTTCATTCAAGACCATATGCCAATCTCATGGTGGCGCTGACAGAAAAGTCAGGGGATGACCAAAGTCAGTAAGATTCATCCCCTGGGGACCAAAATTTCATAGCAAACCATCTAACAATTGTTGACATATGTCAGCCTGGACCAAAGTGGTGGATCGACTGGCTAAACAACTGACAAACCGCCAGTGCCATCCCTGGACCCATGGCTAAAAATTTTAAATAGTAAACTTCACCCAAAACACATGTATTTACAAAATGTATTGACTTTTAAACCAAGTCTACATGACATTCCAAAAGGCCCAACATTATTGAGTCCAGCTTCCTCTGAACAGAGCTTTCTCTTGATTCTGTTTGGAGGACAGTTTTTGTATTGCTCTGTTAAACTCTGATTAGCCTCTTCCTGTGGAGGGAAAAATGTTCATGGCCTACACTAGGCTTTAACTTGAGCAGTAGCAAGATGACACAATGCAAAGAACAGTAATTAGTAGCTGCACAGTAACTACTGTGCACAGCAGCGTCCCATGTTAGCTTGCTGAATAGTTAGCTAGTTACCAAAGCAAAATTAAAGAACTGCATTTTCAAGTTAAGTGAGCGATTATTTTTCGAGTCAAAAGTGTATTACACAAAGTAAGCAAGGTGGTGATGAATGTAGTTACTGTCAGTGGCTTGTTTTGCAATGAGCCTCCAAGATGGCAGCAGTTGTTGTTGTTGCATAATTTCTGATTCAACTGTGAATCCTTTATAACGGGTAGACAAACACATTCATTCAGTCTGCTGAGGGCCACATGTTCCCCCAGATGTGCTTAAAAAAAGAAAAAAAAGACAGAACGCAGAACGAAACAGTGGCACCACACAGACAAGTTATGAACAAGCTGGTGAGGTCATGACTTCAATGTGAAGAGGGATGCTCCTTTTGTCACACTGAACACGACGCAAAAGTTCATAAAGCTTCCTGTGAACAGTACTGCCAACATTTCTCAAACCACAACACATCTACTGCGTGTAGAGTCACACAAACACTCCACAGCAATTAAGATAACTGGCCTGCTGCCTATTTTAATATCCTTTTTGGTTTTTACAAGAACAAATAAAAAGCTACAAATCTGTTCTCAACTGCTTTATTTGCACTTACAAAAATTAAAAAAGATTATTAAAGCCGGCGGAAGCTTCATTGTAGTGGAACCTTTCGTGTGATTTTAACAATAAGCCCTTTTTATAGTCTATTTAATAACTTTTAACTTTTAAAAGGGCTATAAAAGAAAAGGCCAAGTTAGTGGAAGTTAGTAATGTTCACTTGTCAGTCACAGTATACTGCAATAATTATTACAAAAAAGGAAGGAAAAAATACATACATGAAAGTACACACTAGCTTCTCTGTGTGAGTGTGTCCCTTGCTTTTTAAGATGCTGGGTAGCAGGATGGACAGTGAGTATGAGTATATAATATATAAGTATATGGAGATAGTCTGGGCCTCACTAATTAAAGCCATGCTGTGTGCCATTATCTAATTAGACTGGGATAAGTGCATTCACGCTATTCCTTGCTGTCATCTAACCTGCAGCACGCTGTGCTGTCCTCCTCACGTAGTTGACTATTTACATCACCTGTTTGCCCTCGCTCTTCTTCTTCCTCTACTCTGCCCACAATAAACAGCCACGTACTCTCTGCTGTCACTACCGCCCCCTTGTGGACTGATCATAGTGCTGCTATATGGAGCCCGGCTGCCTCTAGTGCCACCTTTAACATTCCTGTGGTAATTTCGGACAGGTCCTTAGTGCGAAACAGACACAACCGACACAGCGACAATAATAACTTAATAAAGATCCGGGCCAGAACCCGACCTCCAGTCTCAACATCAAATCTGAACCAGCACAGACTTTTTAAGATGGCTCTCCTGAATGTAAGATCCCTCTCTAACAAAACGTTTATTTTAAATGACTTTATCTCTTCCACTGAGTTAGACTTTATGTTTTTAACTGAATCCTGGCTACATCCTGGTGATCACAGTCAGCTGGCTGAATTGTGGCCTCCCGATTATGACTGCTTTAGTTGCCCTAGGGTCTGTGGTCGAGGTGGGGGCCTTGTTACTGTCTATAGGAAGCATTTTAAGTGTGACCTCATAGCTTGCAATGATTTTTCCTCCTTTGAAGTGCTCATGTTTAAACTTGGTGGCCCCCTCCCAGTCATATTTGCTATTATATATCGCCCCCCTAAACCAGCTGGCTCCTTCTTGTTGGAACTCCCTGAGTTTTTATCCAGTCTTGTGTTAAATTATGATAGAATTGTTCTTTGTGGTGACTTTAATATTCACGTTGATGACTCCTCTAATGCCCTTGCTGCTGATTTTTAAATATCACTAACTCTTTCAACTTACAACAACATGTGTCTGGCCAAACTCATTCCCGTGGCCACACCTTAGACCTAGTCTTTACTTTGGGCCTGAAAACCCCATCTGTGGAAACCAGGGACATGTTTGTATCTGATCACCTATGCATTGTTTTCAATTGTGAATTAGAGGCTGCCAGTTCTGTCTTATCCCGCTCTAAGTACAGTACGCGTCCTTAATGAGCATAGTGCCTTAAAATTCTGTACACGGTTCAATCCTCCGGGCAGTGTGTTTCCGATTCCTCCAACACCAACGATTTGGTTGATTATTTTAACTACCAGTGTTCTTCAACCTTAGATCTCATAGCTCCTCTTAAAAATAGACAAAACTCAAAGACTAGAAAACAGCCATGGTTAAATGACAGTATTCAAAGCTGTAAAAAGAATTGCAGAAGAGCAGAACGCAGATGGAAGAAATCACGTCTCCAGGTCCACTTTGTGGCCATGAAAGAGTTATTACGCCTTTATAATAGGATGGTGAAGGATGCAAGAACATGCCATTTCTCTGCACTTATCTCTGCCCATCAGCACAACCCCAGATTCCTGTTTAAGACTGTGGATCAGTTAGTTAACCCTGCCTCTCCTTGTGCCCCTGCTGAGTGTGATGCTGATTGTGAAAAGTTTCTTTTGCACTTTGCTGGAATGGTGGAGTTAATAAGATCTGTTATTACCCCCAATCCTGCCTTTTTAGATGTGGATCACCCGCTCAGGGATTCTTTGAGCAATTTTTCTGCTGTTACTCTGCCCGAACTCGCAGACATCATGTCTCTTATGAGAGTATCCTCCAGCCCTCTGGACAAAATCCCAACTAGGTTTCTATTGGAAGTTATGGATTGTATTGCGCCCCTTTTACAAATTATTTTTAACAGCTCGCTGTCTACTGGCTGCGTCCCTGATTTCTTTAAAACAGCTTGTGTCCAGCCAGTCTTAAAAAAAACCTGGGCTTGATCCCACCCTCCTGGATAACTACCGCCCAATATCCAAATTGCCTTTTATTTCGAAGATTCTCGAAAAACTTGTATCTAAGCAGCTCCTTGCTGCTGTGGAAAACAATAATACCTTTGAAAAGTTCCAATCTGGCTTTCGTCAACACCACAGCACTGAGACAGCCCTTCTCAAAGTCACTAATGACCTTTTAATGAATGCAGACGCAGGCATGTGTTCAATTCTTGTGCTGTTGGACATAAGTGCTGCCTTTGATACAATTGATCATGGCATTCTTTTAGACAGACTGAGGCACTGGGTGGGCATATCTGGAACTGCACTAGACTGGTTCGCATCTTACCTGTCCAATAGGAAATTCTGTGTTAGCATTAATAACTTCAAGTCATCCTTTTCCCATATCAAGTATGGTGTGCCTCAAGGTTCAATTCTGGGACCAATATTGTTCTCCTTATACATGCTTCCCTTGGGTGATGTAATCCGCAGACATGGTATTTCTTTTCATTGTTATGCGGATGACACACAGTTGTACCGCCCTGTCAAGCCCACTGACCTTAGTATGCTGAGTTCTCTGCAGGACTGCCTGTCTGACATAAAAAATTGGATGTCGATAAATTTTCTTCAGCTCAACTCAAATAAAACTGAAATCCTTGTTATTGGGCCCCAACACATCACTAAACAAATACTGCCATCCACTGGTAACCTGTCACAACATATCAAGCCTGTTGCACGAAATCTTGGTGTCCTGTTTGATAGCAATTTTTGAGCAACATATCACTAAGCTTGTCCAATCATGCTTCTATCACCTCAGAAACATTGCAAAAATACGATCTATTTTAAATCTTAGTGATGCAGAAACTGTTGTGCATGCTTTTATCTCCTCACGCCTTGATTATTGTAACAGCCTGTTTACTTGTCTTAATCAAAAAGCTCTGACACGACTGCAGACTGTACAAAACTCAGCTGCTAGGCTGTTAACCAGGACCAAGAAGTATGACCACATAACACCTGTTTTAGCCTCTTTACACTGGCTCCCTGTTGGTTTTAGGATTGATTTTAAGATCTTGTTGATTACCTTTAAGGCTCTTCATGGCCTGGCCCCATATTATATTTTAGACCTTGTAATCCCTTATGAACCTTCACGTAGTTTGAGATCTTCGGGCAGGGGTCTCCTGTCCAGGAGTCCAGGATGAAAACTAAGGGGGACAGAGCTTTTGCTATCAGGGCCCCGAGGCTCTGGAACAACTTGCCCGAAGAAATTAGATTGTCTGAGTCAGTGTCTTCGTTTAAATCTCGTCTCAAAACACATTTTTATCTGAAAGCATATCCTGATTTTACGTGAACTGGCTGTTTATTTTACTGTTTATTTTATTGCTTTTCTGTATTTCATGTGTTTTATTTCTTTATATTTCATCATTCACTGTGTTATTTTATTTTTCTTGTTGTGAAGCACTTTGTTTTGATAAGTGCTCTATAAATAAAGTTGTTTTTTTTTTTTTTTTTATCTTGCACACACAGGAAGAGAAGAGAAAAAGACCAAGAAATAGAGGAAAATCAAATCCACAATAAAACGAGACACAGCAAACCAGCAGTCAGCCTTACTGTAACTGTGCATGTCAACTTGTTTGCCCACCTGCCAAGTACAGCGTGTTAAGGTTGGTATATAAGCTTCAGTGTTTTTGCAATATGCTCACTAGAAGTGCAAAAGGTGTCGTCTTGTATATCCCTGTACATGACGTAGCAGTGCATGCAAGCCTGTGCATTGTCTTCTCTGAGGAGATAAGGGGAATCGCCTGAAGGCAAAGGGCTTCTTATGTTATCTGTATCTAAACACAGCAACAGACAGAATAGCAGACCACCGGGCAGACAGGCAGGGTTAAAACAAGGTGCTCAGGGGAAACAGACCCACACTGAAGTGGAGTAAGAGGCAAGGTGTCACTTTCTACTGTCATCTGATGTTTATATATAAAGAGTAGAGGAAAGTAAGTGAAGAGGAAGGGCCAGAAACAGATGCCTCAGGGATTACTATGAAAATCTCTTCAATACAGCGTATTCCTTCTCTTGCTTTGTTTTAATCTGACTGTGAGAGAGAGGACTAGGGTAGTCTGACATAACTACCCCCCAATATTCAAAAACAACTTTCACAAGGAACACTTCCTACTATCTTTTAACAAAAATCTGAGAGTGATGAAGGCTTACGTCTTTGCATGTTCTGAAACTGTGTCAATGCTGAGCCCTGTGCTCACTGTCTAAACCACAAGCAAGTCCAATCAAAGCACAACACTGGCAGTCTATCAGTAACACTGCTCTACAGAGAGATAACATCTGCCAAATATTTTCTCCTCATTTCTCTGCATGTTTGGATGCTGGGAGGTTCTGTTGAAACTTGATACTATTTGAATGTGGTGACACAAAGCAGCTGTGAGACCACAGTTAATAAAACACACACACAAAAAATGATGCAGACAAAGAACACTGTAAGTTGTTCACTTGTTGTGAATAAGTTGATTACTAAAATCCTTATATCCTTGATATGTTAATGTATTCTATTCCATTCATGGCATAGCATTAAAAGTTAATATGGTGACATTTCCTATGCTTTTCAACCCTAAATTATACAGGATACATTGGCCGAACACCTGGTTTATAGTTCTCAGGTAAAACTTACAGGCAGGTATGGGGCAATTGTTGAGAACCGTCTTCCAGTTATAGAGGGGTTTCAGTGTGTCTTTTTAAAATATTCCATGACACCGGTGGACTAAAAGTAAGAGCAGTCTAGCTTTTAGTATGCAGGTGAGCAAGAAAACTTTGTGGACACCGAGCAGTGGTGTTCACTAACCTTTAGGTGACCCAATTGGAGCTTCGCTGTGGGACTTCACTAGGCGGCCATCAGTGTAAGAGCTGCTCTGTGAGGCAAACGACACCTCTGGGCTGGTGATCTCTCCTTCCCCCACCCTGTCCTCCTCATCTTCCTCGTCGTCCTCCTCGTCCTCTGCCACCTCCTCCTGCGTGTCCTCTTCTCTCTGTTCCAGCTCTGTTGTGTCATCCAGCCTCTGTCTCTCCTGCTGCTTGCTGTGATTCTCGATCACCTGTTCAGTCGACAGAAAAACAAGTCGTGTCACCGTTGTCTGAAGGTGTATCAAATCCTTTGGTAGTCACCTATCTTAAAAGCGACAAAGTACGTCTTACACACAACACAGTACTTTTAGTCACCTAAATTTCATTTTAAACCTTCCAAAAGCCCTTTACTGACATTTTTATAAGAACAATGTGATCTTTAGCAACTGTTTATGATTATACTGTCAGGAAAACATGCTTTTCTCTATGCAGTTGAAAATGTAGTGGAACAGGAGGCTGTTTGAAAGGTGCTAACATACATGAAAATGATTTTTAATGGACTGACAAGACTCCACAATGAACTATGTCGTTAGTGTTGAGCACCTGTCCTTTGACCAAGCCTCTGTGGCAGAAAAAACATGCATCAGGCTTAATTGTTTGCATCTGCCACTGCATCTGGTTTTTCACCTTATTGGCTGTCTCCATGACCACCTCGATATTAAGGTTCTGTGCAGCCATGGCCAGCAACTCGTCGTCATCATCGCCAACATCCCAGGCATCACTCGTGATGCTCTCAAACTCCTGGAAGGTGGTAGCCTTCTTGGGCTTGCCTGGTGTGGCCGGAGGAGGCTTGTTGCCTGCTTTAATCAGGCTGGAGGACAAAGACGGGGCCATGACAACAGAGAAGATAAGGGAAAGAGATTAAGATTAAAGAAATTGAGAGAAAAGGTAAGAGAGAGTGGGGGTGGGGTGTAGGAAAGGTAAAAAAACACAAGAGGCGAACAGGCAGGAAAGGAAAGAAAAGGAGAGGGAGATAAAGTAAATAACCACAGCGAAGATAAGGGAAAAAAGGACAGAGATGAGAAGTGAATCATTTTGAAACTGAAAGGTGGGCAAAGAAATAAAAGAACAACTTAACAATTAAAAAATTAACATTTGGCCTAAACAAAGTCAGTAAAATATCCATATTTTACACACTGACATTGGATTTTGAAAGAATTACTGTTAATAACACAGAATGATCACAATCAAACACACAGGTGTGTGAGTCACCACCTCTACACACACAGACTCTTAATCTTAAACACTTGAATCAAAAGCAGGTCTCTAACACCAAATAAGACTGAATCTGGCCATGTTCAAAAGACAAAATTTTACTGAGGTGCTGTCTTTGTTCTGCAAGGACACTATTTAATTCAGTGGGAACAAGAAATGCAATGGAAAAAGAGAATTCAATTAAACTCAACCTTTCCCGTTTTGGGGGGTGCTCTGATTTCTTACAAAGACTAGGATTACCATAATAAAGAGAGAGACTTGTCCATATTAGCTTCCATCAAAAATTAGAAGAAAAGAGAGTGTCTGAACATATACCCTGACAAAAAACAAGAAAATTAAATGTAACCCTCTGTGGAAATCTACATGATTAAACATCAGTCAGAAGAAATAAAAGGATTATTACAGAATAATAGGCTGTTTGTATCTGTGTGTGTGTGTGTGTGTGTGTGTGTAAAATGAGATAGGTAGAGTCTGAAAAGTCAAAAAAGTTAATTATTATGGTTCATAAAAAATGTTTTTTACAATTTATATTTCAAGATACTATAGTTTCTTTGATATTTTTTAGCTGTAAATAAAATATTTACTGTATAATCCAGTCTTTTTCTTATTAATTAATAAATTCAATCAAACATTCATTCACTCACATATTTTCACTCACCCCAGAACTGTGTAGGTACCCTGTAGTCCTGAAATAATGACATATTTTCCAACTTCCATTTGAATTCTTAGATCATGTAACATAATCCATTTGTACTGGACATGATTACAGGCTTTACAAATAAGTTTAAGTAAACTAAAAGTGTGCCTTATTTCCTTTAAGCTGTTCACCCAGCCATCTAACAACTACATTTTTGGTAGGTTCATTTCCACTGACACTGCAGAACAGGATGGGCGATAGGGGCCATAGAGTGCAGACAAAAGGTTACCAGAATTATACTGCAAGACCCAATATATGCAATTTCATTTAAGCATGTTGCAATTATGGCCACATCCCAGTCCATGATGTCACAGCTGATGTCTGGTGTCAGCTGTCAAAACAAACCCTTCCACATTCCTGATTGGGATGTGGCTAAAAGTATGTAAACATGTTTACAGTATCAATCCATGCCACAGCAGTTTTCTATCTTCTGTGAGGGGCTGGTTAGCCACCTTTTAAGATTTTTGTGTTGTGTGTTGTTGTTTGAATGTCTTCTGCCAAATAATCACTCTCTAATAGCACTCATGCAGGGTCCAACAACAATGCTTTTTGCCACTAGCCTGGTTGGGCAAGTGGGTCAAGAATCTACTGGCCTGAACTAAATTGGCCCTGTTTGAAATATAATTTGTGTGCCTGAACGCTGTCCTGTATGGCGACTACAATGCCAGTGTGTGTGTGTTTACGCCGGTGAAATGGAAGGAAATAAAGTTGGGTTTTTTAATCAACTTTTTTCCCCACTTTATTGAATACAAAAGTTCACACAGACATCTTTAGAACATGATATTTGTTAATTACAATACAACTGAAATGACAGTCACAAGCAGAGCAGAGCGAAGTAGCTGAGAGTAGAGCAAACGTCGCTCACGAAGCAATGTCTGGAAAATTACTTAAATTAAACTTTTGTTTTGTTTTGTGAGCACTGGCCCGATCTGGCTGATTGTATGTAACCAACGTAACTTTTTACTAAGGGGGGGGACCCTGTCATGAACTGAGATGGAATAAAACTATAAGAACTCTAAACTAGTGAATTAAGTCCTGACTTCTGTTTATGTCCTCTGATTTTTACCAAGGGACTAAAAGTCTAATAAAGGTCTTGTGTGATCATCTATAAGGTTGGTACTGCCGGTCATCAAGGCAATATTAACTTTGCAAATAGAAAAACATTCACCTCCCATTTGAAGAGGAAGAGAAGGAGAACACTTTGATCTAATACACACCAGATAAACCTGGTTGTTTGTCAAAACATAATTTGATTAATGAAAACTGATGGGATCTTCCATGATTAGAGGAGATATTTTCATCCACTGTTTCATGCAGAATAAATACCCCATAACAGCAAGATATTTGGGAGCAAATATAGAGGAGGGCCAAAAAAGTCAACTTCAGCTATGGTTTCATGTAGTTTGGCAACTGAAGCAAACGGTTAAAATCAGCACGGAAACTTAAATAAGCAAAAGAGCAACACTTGCCCAAACTCCTCAAACAAGATCAAAAGGCATTTACCTACAATGACGAAGTACATTTTACTTACTTTGCATGAAGGAGCGGGTCGAAAGGTGGATGTTGTGCGCCATACACATGCTGAATGCTGAGGAAGTGAAGAAGAGAGAATGTAAATTAATGAGCTAATTCGTAATTGGCTGTCAAGCTAGCCATGCTTCTTATTACCCAAAACAATATCAGCTAGCGCTATAATACTGCGACTAAGTGTGATTAGAATGACTTTCATTTGCTGTGAGACCAGAGCTACCCTATAATATAAAATTGTTACTGTATAATTAGGAACAACTCTGTGACTGCGGTGTGGGTAAATTGCTCAACTGTTAGCCGCTGTTAGCAACATAGCTCTTAGCCAGCCAACAGCAGAAAGCTGTGTCTGCGAGACTAATTTACCACAGACGTTAGTGCGTTACAAGTGGTGAAACTTGTAAACTTTGTGCAATACCGCAGGACCGTCAGTGAAAGTGAAAGTTGCGACTGAAGCTCAACAGTGCAGCGTCAATTGAGTAAGGCTAGCTAGACTAAGCTAGCCAACAGAAGGGAACACGTCACTCACCTGCCAGGAACCTTCGCTGCGTTTCTTTTCCAGAACTGTTTTTTATTTCCGTCAGTCGACATTTTCCCTCTATGGTCCAACCAGTCTTAAACACAAACACGCGAACGCTGTCGTTATCTGTAAAACGTGAAATTTGTGTTTATTTACACCAGGTCCCCTCCTCCAAAACTCAAAAAGCTGCCATGTTGATAGTGCCTAATCGGCAAGCAAACGCTGCTGTGATTGGCTGGACTGACACTTCCTTGATGCGAGCCAATCACAAGTGAGATCCGCTGTTAGGTGGCACGAGAAGCTGTGACGTCATGGTCCACTGTCTTTGCCATGTTGACAGAAACTGCAAGCTGTGTGTCAACCAAAAGAGAGCATCAGGACCGGAGGCAAGGAGGGAAGATGCTTACCATTACCATTTCCATAGTAGTTTATAGGTACAGTATAAGATGATGTATTTATAGTTTAGTAAGGTTTACTATTGTTTATGTACTGAAGTATTCATACATCTTATTCAGACACAAGTTTTAAAAGATGGGGTGTTTATAAAATATAAAATAATGTATATTGATATTGATTGATGTAATGATTGTTACTGACTGCAAGTTTTCATTGCTATGTCACTAACCAAAAAGCATCAGCAAGCCACTTCACCAATTCACACTCCCTGGCAGTATGAGGACATGGGTCATGAACTAGATCTTCATATAAATATGAATATGTACAGTTATACCATAATGAAATTTACATGATTCCACCTAGAATTTTTATAAAATAATAATAATGTAATGGTAGTGGTAATATTAATATGAATAAAGTAATAATAATAGGAATGATAGTGATAGGAATAATAATGATAATAATAGTAATAAAACTAATAATAACAAGTAGCACAGAGTTTATTAACAAACATTTTATTACATACATATTTATACTGCGCATGTGTGTGTTTGCTCCTTCTCCTTGTGTGCAGTTATGATGTGAAAACCAGTGTTGGACTATGGAAGTGGACAACCCTATTATCTAGACACTAGGCATGGGCCTGAGAATATTGACAAAGCTTGTTAAAATACTGAAACATTGAAACAGATTTTTTGGAAAATCTGACACATTGTAAACATCTTTTAAAACATGGGCACATCTTTTTAAAGCACTGATCACTCATCACAGTGGTAAATGAAAACACTCATCACAGAAAACTCTACTGTGATTGGCGCATTGCGGCTTGTGGAATGTGGGACTTGTAGTTTTTGAACCGAGGACCAATACACGATACACCAGCACCACCCACACCACCCATACCACCCACACCACACCATGTAAACAAGATTACTGAACAATATTTATAACAATATCTTTAGTAAAATAGATGTAAAATAGAACAAGGGGAACGTGTTGCTCTTGGGAGGAGGCTGGCTAGAAGGAGCACATATTGGCACAATGGCACTGGCATCCTGGCTCTGACTAAATCAGATGCACTATTCACAACCTGGATGAGTAACTAGTATAAATTAGTGTATTAGTATAATATTATAACATTAAATAATATAGTATAATGTTGACATAATAGTACACTGTTAGTATAAAATTCATATATTAATTGTATATTGTTAGTATATAAATTAAAATTGTATACTACAATATTAATTCCAGTTGGAGAATACAGAAGTTTAAGAAACACACAACCAACATTTAGAATTTTTGTAGGTTTAGTTTCTTCATTAAATCCTTGTGCAAGACAAATGGTCTACAATGGTGGTTAGTCTGTAATTTGTTATTGGTATTGAGGATCTTGAGGAGGAGGATGTGCCCTGGTGCATCTCTCTCGCGCTTGTTTTTGAATAATGGGCTGCTCAAGCGGCCCACAGAGCGATCGGTGCTCCCAATGGCCAGTCCGACTATGTTTTGAACGATTAGCAGCGGGGGGAAAACAGTAGGTTGTAATCTTTACTCACACACTGTGCTTGTAAATTATTTTTCTGGTTCGCACATATCTATTTTCAGGGGCAAATGCAAGTGAAATACTGGCACAGTAGAGCCTTGCAAGGTCATATTAATTGGGACTTACATAAGCCTTGTATTTGTTATGCCACTATTTGCCTGCCGCTGCAATACAGTATTGTATCTTTCCACCCACTCACCATTAACCTACAGTGGATAGTGAAGTTAGAGTATCCTTTTCCAAAAGTAATAGTTTTTAATTAAAAACCAAGCCTATGATACAAGTCTTTTTATATATATATATATATATATATATATATATATATTATATATATATATATATATATATATATATATATATATATATATATTTACAGTTTAAAGAAATCCTCTGGCCTGCACATGAGCAAAATACACAAACTGTTATTGACCTTTGGAGGTGTGAACATGAAAATGCACCATTAATAATTCAATATTAGAAGCAGAAGGTTTACTATGGAAGCATATAGGGCCCTATATTAAAATGATGATGTAAACTTGTAAATGAAAATGTAATTCCACAATAGCATTATAATTTTCCACATATGTGTTATTTGAGTAAAACTGAAAATTCAAATGCAATAATCCATGCATTTTCATTTCCACATACTCCTATTGGCGACCATATTAAAATGAAAATGGAAAAGCTGTTTGACGTCCTCACTGAAGACCCGCCTTGACGAGAGGACTGACAGATTTCATTTTCATTTTGACATCAAAAGAGCATGGTGACATGTAACTGTAAATGCAATAGACTGGGGGCGCTGTTTCACTTATTGCATTTGAATATAATCCACTGTAAAATCTTCGAAAATGAAATGTCGAATGCCGTTTTCATTTTCACATTGTTAGAAAATTGCATTTTCATTTTAACTGTGACTTAAATGATGCTTGTACAAATAGAAATTTAGGCTGCATTGATTATATTATATTATATATATATATTTATAAACACACACACACACACACATATATATTTCAAATTTGAATTAACATTTGAAAATTGTCCACTGTACAGTGGGGTACAACTTTGAAAATTAAATGTCAAACAGCTTTTCCATTTTAATTTTAATATGGTCATAGAACACCCATACGAGTATGTGGAAATGAAAATGTTAATTGGATTATTGCTTTTTTTCATTTTTACTCAAACAACACATATGTGGAAAATTATAATGCTATTGTGGAATTACATTTTCATTTCCAAGTTTACATCATCATTTTAATATACTCCCCTACACGCTTCCATAGTTTACTTTGACAATACCTCCTCTAATTCCCTTCTTATGAACTGTCTGACTCTGTCAGTCACACACAGAAATAAAACAAAGACACATAATGGAGGTGGAGAGTCAGTATAAACTATCTTTATTGTTACATAAATAATAAAATAATAAATACATAAATAATACATACAAATATATTTATTACTATTCCTATTCTATTTAAACTCTTTTCGATGCACAAACTGAAGGAACTGGCGGGATTACATTTCACTGTGATTGTACCTTAAATGATTACATGTGACAAATAAACTTTATTGATTGATTGACATTATTTGCATCATCTTAAAATCAGCCCATTTCCCACTCAGCTAAAAGCAGAGGGAAGGGTGTTGTGGAGGGCAAACCCACTTTTGCCTCATCACTGTCTGAAGGTTATGAAAGGTTAAGGTAATTATTATTATTCAACAGTATGGAAGCACCTAACTGCTCTGAGTCATGAATTAGTGAGTTTATGTGTTTACCCAACGTGCTGATGCAGTGTTTGACTGAAACAGACAGGACGAAAGGCAAGAGCTCTCACTCTGTCACTGTTTCCCGGTACTGCAAACCTCATTTATGCTCTCAGGGTATTGGTGGAAAAGTGGTAAAAGTTGCCAGACTTCTGCAGATAGGTTCTGTTAAAAACATTTAAGATTTAGTTATTTTATTTTTTAAATAAAATTACACATAAACCAAAGTCATGGCTAATAACACAATTAAAAATGTTACTCTTTTTACAATTAGTTTTTAGTTTGTTAAGGGTTCCCAAACAGAATACAGGCCATATGATGTCAGCTTTAAAAAACAGAAATTAAAGCTCTGGGTGAAGTAGCATCACCCTAACACATCTGTAGCATCAACACATCTGTAGCATCACCCTAACACATCTGTGAATTTTGTCTAGAGAAGTATTACAAATACTTAAGGTCTTAATGAAAATGGCATTATTGGTTGAATTTTTAATTTACTAATATGTTTCGACACCACTTAAGTTTTAAGGTTTTTAAGGTTTTAACATGATTTTGATAGGACGATACGATTGGTTCCTTTCCTTGAACTCTCAAAAATGGGTTAGAAATAAAAAAATGTCATTTTCATTCGTTTTTCATTTTAAGGCCTTTCCTGCCAGCATGCCAGGACAGCACAGAATGGAAAGTAGGCCAGTTTCATTTTTAACCATCGAGTGAATAATCTTCCTTCTACACGATCTTTGTTTTAAGTCCCCTCTCCCGGTTCACTGACTCAACACACTTCAGACGCTCGACGCGTTTTGTCATGCGGGCCGTAACAAAGTTGAGATGAGAATCACCGGATGACAGCGTAACTAATGACACGTCTGGGCGATATTATGGAAAAACAACCCAGATTACTATCTTCGAAGCTTTTTCAGGAGCACAGACAGGTAGAAGTTGTTCTAAATCGCAGTGTTTTGGCGTGGAAGGAAATTGAGAAGAGCAGAAAACGAAGCTCTGGCATCAGCAGCATTTCTGAGACAGGTAAGTCTGAGATGCAGAAGTGAGTGAGTTTGATGGCTTTGTCACAATTCCACGCAAAACAGCTTTTGTTTAATGTCTTAAAAAGTATATGCCAAACAGACCAACTAATCCTGATAAAATAGATGAATAAATATTTGAATAAAAAAGAAACAATCACAAAATGTCAAAACATCAAAGGAATATATTCCTTAACCAATGTAGTTCAGTTGTATTTAAGCCTGTATTTTCCTCCAGTAAATGTAACCATTGTCACCCATTCAAAAAAAAAAGTCTGACGCAGCTGTCTTCCCACTCTGCACTCCTTATCAGGATCATGCACATGTTGAGGGAGCAACAGTCAGGTCATGTAGCTACTGTAGTTGGGGTCTGTACACTGACAAGATAAGGTCACACTGGTGGGTTTTCAGTCAAAAATAATTAGGAGCCTCCCTTTCTTACAAGCAAACACAAGTAGGGGTTGACTCTTATTTAATATGTCCCACAGGAATGAGTTCATTCATTTTTTCTTTTTTTTTTCATGAACTCATTCATGAAAAAGGGGGGTTTCTGCCCCAGTTTGCTTCGTGAAAATATCCAAAATGTCAGCCTTTTAGGATCTAACCAAAACAGTGTTGTTTTCAGCTTGGTCACTGTAGGTTTTGAGTTTATCCAGGAGAGTTTGATAAGGCAAAAGGAGGCAGAATTTTCTCAAAACATACAGTATGGGGTATGAAATTAGTTAGCTGTTACTTTAATATTAACCACCTTCCAGGCTTAACTGTTGCCTAGCTAACTGATCAAATTAACGTTAAGCTAGCTTGCTAATGCCCATTTAGAGTGTAAGAGGAATATGGAATATGCTTGACACATTTGTGGTGATGTATAGACTGTATAGAAAAGTACTTAAAAGTACTTTTGTACTTAAAGTACAAAAATAACAATATAATTTAGATTACAAAACATGCTAATAAAGTTAGACAAAATGACTGTTGCTTCGGTTAGCATAATCTGATATTTCCCGCTCATTCTAAACTGCATGAATACAGCTAACTCTGAAGTACATATTTATCATGTATGATATATAAATAAAACTACTTCATACGTACATTTACAAAGGACTGTAAAAGTAATAATACATCACTTGCTAATTTAAGGCAGTTATGCTCCAGCTTGTGACTCTATTTACATAGGTGATCGCAACCAATTTACACTTATCTTAAGTTTTAACTATCTTAACATTTGTTAAGTTTTAATGGTGCAACCCAGATTTAGTAAATCACTGGTCTGAAACTAGCTAGTAGTTAGTTAGTTAGTTAGTTAGTTAGTTAGAACTTTACACGCACACTTAACTAGTGATGTGTTTATGAAGAGTTGGTGCAGCCCAGTCCAGGGTCACAGTAAAGTGGAATCCCAGCATGCACTGGATTAATGGTCTGTAACTTAAATTCTCCTTACTATAACCGTGGTTGTCAACAAGTGTTCCAAATTTTGGCCCTTTGCATCAGACAACTTCCACTTAATCCAGACGTCCTTATAACCTCCTGAGGCTAATGTTTGTTCGACTAGATGAGTTCTCTGGTCTGCAATTACTGTACCCTATCTAGTGGAGTGATTACAGCTGGCACTGCACACTTCAGTTTAAACCTGGCCACTGACCTTCCTCAAAGTGGTATCAAGCGCCCTATAATAACCTGCCATAAAGACTTTCATTTATTGAGTCAATGTTCAACACGGCTACATCAAAATCAACCCCACCCCACCCCACCCCCCCCCCAGTGATCATTGTGACAAGAGCAGGTCAGTTTACCCTGGAGTTAAGAATCAAACAAGGAGACTTTGCCAGTAATAAGTATCAAGTAAGTTGAACATCAAACACCACTGTTAAACAAAAGGAATAGAGTCATAGTCTTTCTAAGAAAGAAATGACTTTAAGTGCTTAAACAAGCTAAAGTGGCTAATTATATTTATCTTTTTATACATGCAGTCTTGAGTGGAGTGTGGTTATCATTATTAGTCTAGTTAATCAGTGACTATAGAAAAGACTGTGGTGGTGGTGGTGACTGGAATTTTCCCTAACGTCTTTGCACCTACCCACACAAAACATGTTCTATTTCCACGTTTTTTCCATGTTGTTGACTTACATCATGGGCTGCACAAGTGTTCCACACTTCCCTCTTCCCTATGCAGTTATTTCTCTGTGTGTTTACCTTAGATATGAAACTGAAAAATTTAACAGCTGTCTAAGACTAATGTGAAATGTCCTTGAGATATTTGTTCTGGAGTTGGCAGGGTTGTTGGGTGTTTCAAGACACCAGCCCCTTACCTGCATGGTCACAGGTTCAGTGTCCACAACAGAAGAAATAATGCAATTGAATAAGTAAGTCAAGAGTATTTTTCTTTGACTTACAACATATTTTTCTAATTTAATTCATTGAAATTGAAAAAATAAAAAATGTGACAAAACAAGCTGGGATATCAGGAGAAATATAATAGATAGAAGGTGACATGTTAGTTGGTGCAAATTTAACATTTTCTATCAACATTTAGAAGTTAAGAAAAATCTGTGAATCTGCTACAGCACTGAGAAGACAGAAAAAGTTAATCCCAGCTGATAGCAGAAAATCATGCTGCGTGACTCAAATTTGTCAAGTCTTCTTCAGCTCATATTTTCCATTTTTTGCCCAATCTATTTTCCCTAACATCAAGTTGACACACAAGTGCCATAAATGCCAAGAGGAATTCTTATGAGCAGTAAACATCATTCTGGTCTTGATACTTTCGTTTAGACAATATTAGTTGATGTTACTGCTTGACATTTAAGTGGATTTGGTTGAATCAGAGAATCCATCAGTCAGATGTGCTGAGTAGAGAAGAGGACAGGGTATCCTAGCCAGGATTGTTATTTGTTTACACACAGATTTGCTCTCACAGACACACAAACAAAATCCAATCACTGAGATGCCGTGGCCCCTGAGCCTAGAGCAAATCTTATGTCCACATAATGCCTGAGTCACTCCTCTGATACAATGCATGATCCCATCTTGGAGGAAAATCTAGAATAAATCATAGCATATGCTTTAGAGAGCGTATCCCCTTTCCTCCAAATCACTATGCTTAGCGAGTGGTACTTCCTCAGGCCCTCTAAGCCTGGATATCTCTCTTGGCCAGGAGGGGTTTAGATATTTGCTTTCCCATATGGCAGAGCTGGATACAGATCCAGTGCATTACAGTCAGGGATTCACTTATAGCGGTACTGAAAGTATTGGAAATCAAGCTGAAATAGGATATTAGCATCACTGAATTTCCTCTGTAATAAATCAGATAGCAAAATCCACATGTAACAAGTAAAGAAGCAAAACAAAGCTACATGATTTTGTGCATCAGTCACTCGTAGAACGACAGCCAGTCTCAAAGGTTTTGAGAAAAAGATGCTAGCAGCTCTGTGAGACTGTACTCTGTGAGACTTTAAGCTAAATGCTAACATCAGCACGCTTACATGCTCACAGTGACAATGCTAACATACTGATGTTTAGCTGGTATAATATTTACCGCCATCACCATTGTAGTTTAGCGTGTTAAAATGCTAGTATTTGCTAATTAGCACTAAACACAAAGTACAATTCATCCTTCGGGAGACATGAATGAATGTTTTTTTAAAATTTGATGGAATTCTATCCAATAAGTGTCGAAAGCTTTCACTCAAAACTACAAATGTTGAGGACAACCAAAGTCCCTGGGATTCATCGTCTGGGGACCATGAATGTCTGTACAAAATATTGGGCCTATCCATCAAGAAGATGTTGAGAGATTTCACTGGAAAGGTGAACATTTTGACCTTTTGACAGCACTAATTGAAAAGTAAGGAGATCAACAAAGTCATTAGGCTTCGTCCTCTGGGCACCATGAATATCTGTACCAAATTTCATGGCAATCCAGCCAATAGTTTTTGAGACATTTGACTAAAAAACAAAAACATTCACCTCATAGTGGCACTGGAGGAAAAGTCAGGGCATCACCAAAGTCATTAGGCTTCATCCTCTGGGGACCATGAATGTCTGTGCAAAATTCATTGCAGTTTATCTAATATTGGACCAAAGTGGTGGACAAACGGGCCGACATTGCCACCCCTAGAGCCATGCTGCCAGTGTGGCTAAAAATCCGAAAGCAGCACATGAAAATGGAGATCCAGAGCATTTTATGTTACAGAAAATCAGGTTACAAAAAAGTAAGTTTGCATTTTATTTTGAAGACACTGACTTGTATTGACTACTACTTTTGGCAAAGCTAGTGAATTAGCAGTACCATTGCCTGCCCCTCTAGTGACTGTTCTCCTGTTATACCTTCCACCT
Organism: Siniperca chuatsi; assembly: GCF_020085105.1. Classification (NCBI taxonomy): domain Eukaryota; kingdom Metazoa; phylum Chordata; class Actinopteri; order Centrarchiformes; family Sinipercidae; genus Siniperca; species Siniperca chuatsi. Next base: position 15,401,432 of record NC_058064.1, read on the forward strand.
TTGCTGTCCTTTCCTCTCCATCTGTTTGCTAAGCATTGGCTTAACAAACCCATTGTGCCTGGGAGAAATCCACATGTCTTGTTTGACAGCTCACTGCCATGTGTACCCAGGCAGATCTGTGCTTTGTAATCTAAAGCTGGTGCTCAATGCACAGCCCTGTCTGTACATTGAGAGACGGCTGCAGAGGGAGGGAGAGAGATACAGAGAAATAAACACTGCCAGAAAACGACAGCTGGAGATTGGGTAAACTGTGGTTTATACTGCATTACTGGCAGCAATACAGACACTTTCATTACATTGATTGTATTTATTTACCTGCGGCTTGGGTCAACAGGAGTAAAGAGCAGGACCTCTAAAGCTAATTACACAATCAATCAATGACCTGGATGATGACATGTTGGTGAGGTCGAGTGTCAAAGAAGTGCACAACTATCCTCTCCATGGTAGAACATCCACCTTGTTTGATAATAACTATTTATTATATTTCTGGATCTATTGCGGTACAACACTTACATGGATCCCTCTGCAACTAATATCCAGCATGGGACCAAAAATGCTTAAATATTAGGTTGCATCACCCAATAACATAAACAGCTTTATCGGTTTCACACCCTCAGTTCAATCTTATCCCTTCTCTCTTGCACCTGTATTGCATGTCACCTGGAATGCAATGTGTAAAAGAAAAACACGAATGGCATAAAAACAACATAAATAGTGTGGGAACGCCTAAGAACGCAAGCATTTCCTTAAGCTTGCACTGGCTTGTCCTCTAACACGCTGTCAGTGCCAAACCACAGTAACAATAAAGGGATTACATACTGATCCACTGTGTAAGGGGAGGGGTGCAGAGAACAACTGCAGAATATGAATATGATGACAGCTTTTTGTTGTCAGAGAACTAAAAGAAGGTGAGGGTAGGTGCTGTGCTGTAAAGATATCATATACACAAGCACACACAAACACAAAATCTCTTGCACACATACATGAATGCATAGGATATACTGAGCTAAGATCAAATTCTGTAAGCTCATCTCCAAATCTGCCATACACTTCCTCATTTTACATCTGGGCTGGTGAGAGATTGTCTGGGGTAGGGTCTCTTCAACACCCATGTGCAAAACATCTAGGGTCTGACGAGGATTTCACAAACGTCATGTTGATGTGAAGCACTCTGTATAGGAAACCAGTACTTTCAGTGGAATCCTGTCACTGTATACTTAAACAAACCGCTACACCAGTCAGTGCTCACTGGCATAGGCAGGCTCTCCCAAATCCTACACCTGGATGATACAGTCATGGACTGAACCGAGACTACAGGTTGCTCATGCCTGCATTATCATGTATAGCACTTAGTTGGAATGACTATACAGATTACATGTAGTACTTACGAAGTGTATTGCTTTATATCAGTGGTTTCCAACATGGGAGTATGGTCCTTACCAAGGAGTCCCAAGATAAATCTGAGGGGTCACAAGTTGACTAACATACCAGGAGAGCAGAACATTACTTTGAATTACTGGATAGTTTTACCTATAGGCCTCTGAGAGGGAATAATCACAGTTTTGGTTAAACTGGTCACAGCCTGTAACCATATGCAACCTGTGACAAGCCTCATTTTAAAGAGTCACAAGTCAAAAAGGGTGTGAACTACTGGTGTATACAATAATGTGCAATACAAATGCAGATTGTGAGAAAAAATTCTACAAACTGGCCCTGGCCCTTTATCAGATTACAACAGCGCATCGCAGGTGTTAATCCATCTCATGTGGTTAGGATGGAAACCAATAGCACCCTGGGCCCTGAGGACTTGGATGTCTCTGGTTCAGTAGAGAAAGGCACTAACAATGCCAGAGTTAGGGATTACATTCACACTCGGACAAAGCAACGCAGTGCCATTGCCAGAATATGAGGTCCATGCCCTGTCTCGCACATTGATAGAGTTACACGTGCCAGGGTTAGGGAATCATTCTCTGTGTTGCTCCTTGTCCTCATTCCACGTGATTCTCTGTAAACCTGGCCTTATTTCCATGGCAGTCAACTCGAACCTGGGAAACAGAAGCCTGAACTGCTTGTTTACAATTTGTACACCGAAATGCACATAATACAACTTTTGGACAGTTATGTTAATTTCTCAGTGACAAACATTAGAACCAATTGGATCTCAATCCAGAGGTACATAGATTGTAATGTTAAAGGAATCGTTTGACATTTTGGGAAATACGCTTATTCGCTTTCTCGAAACGGGGAAAAAGCTAACCTGGTTGTGTCCAAAACTAACAAACAAAGCTCAATAATTAAGACGTTCTATCTTATTTGTCTAATCCGTGTGAAATCTGAAGTGTAAAAACGACAGTTTGTGGTTTTATGTGCTTTTATGTGCGGGACTATTTCTTGGCTGGATGAAGTGACTACCTAGTAGGATTTTGTTGTTTTGGACAGGACCAGGCTAGCTGTTTCTCCCTGTTTCCAGGCTCTATGCTAAGCTACGATAACCAGCTGCTCACTGTAGCTACATGTTTAGCATAGAGATGTAAGAGTGGTAACGATCTTAAGTTAACTAAGTAACTCTCGATCTTAAGTAACTCTCGGCAAAAAAGCAAATAAGTGTATTTCCCAAAATGTTGAACTATTCCTTTAAAGTGATGTACTTAACTGTATCTGCCCCACCATTATCTGTAGATAACCAGCTTGTATGTAAACTAATCCTCATGTTAAATTCAAGTGGATATCGATAGTTAATGTGATAATTATTGGGCCTAAGCAGTAATAACTACGTTGTTTTGGGCATGCCTCACAGGTTTAAATCTCACGTCAAATTGAATCATATCCATCTTGTACGTCAGGAGATAAAGTTTGGAAAAAAATGTTATTTCATGACTCATAGTTAAAACTCTATGGCTTTATATGAAAACACTGATATCAATATCACCTGGCAGTCTCAAGTGTTTACAATGGACTCTGCCGGGAACCATGAGTCAGTAAATCAAATGCAAAGCGTCACACTCCAGGTGACAGTAATGTAATTACTTTTGCCTTGAATATTGTTGAAGCGACAGTATTAATGTTTGTTTTTAATTTTTGTGCTATTTATCTAGGTTGCCTTCCTCGTGACTGATTACTTGTGGTTTGTCTCTTGGAGATGTTAGGGCTTGTCCTCTTAAACTTAATTGTCACATCCAAGTCTTTTATTGGGAGTCACTGATAGCTGAAGCAGCAGTAATGTCGAGTACTGGCTTGGTTGCCACAAATTTAGAATTTTTAAAGTGATGAAAAACCAGTAAATGATAAAATAAAATTAAAAAAATCATATATGCCACTCATTCTAAAATGGTTGCAGAAAATGGAAGCTAGATACAGACTATTACCCTAAGTGACACTAGCCTCATTTTATCAGTGTTCTTAGGTATCACCTTAGCTTTGCAGCAACAAAACAAACATTTGAATGCTTTCTTCAAAGTGCACAGCAAGTTCCAGACATTAGAAAATAAACCCTTTTCCCTCCAGTTCCTGAAAAGCTGACTTTTTTTTCACTGAGCCCTGTGGTATGAATAGGCAGCACACACTGGCTGACTGCCAGTGCTAAAAAAAAAAATTTCAAGCACAAAGAAAAGTGTGTCAGAGCAGAGCAGAGAGGATCTGCCTTGTATGGCCGAGGGCTTAGCATGTAGCTTAGGGACTGCACTGAGCTAAAAAGTAGGGAATCTGTGTGTGGGTATGTGTGGGATTATTGTATACTTGTGTGTGCATATCTGAGCATGTGTGTGTTTATGCCTCTGTGAGTGTGTGTGGCAGGGTTATTGGAGCAGTGATAGAAGGTGGGAATGTCAGCTCTTGTTTCCAGTTCCTTCCCTAACACAGTACACTGGGACTGTTGGCTTTGTGCTTGTTTCTAGGGTTATTTTGACCAAGTTGTTCAAAGGACAGGCCTGACGTGGCTAGAGAGAGAAATACACCGCCTGTATACTGGCTCAATGATGAATGTTGCCTTTTTGCCTTTGACAGAAGTAGATTTGCCTACCAGCCCAACATAGAGAAAATATTTCATGCATTTTTCATTTTTTTAGATTTCACTGTAAACCAGGGAGCTTAAGATAACAAACATGTAGATGTGTAAGATAAGAGATAAGATATTCTAATATATTCCACGTGTTTTGGCACAACTTTGGTACAAGTTTGGTGCTTAGATATGAAACAAACAGCAAAGGCACAATTTCATGTTGAATTACCTCAAATCTAATACAGTTTTTTGAAATCCTGAGTTCATTCCGACTATACCTGTCACTATCAACATGCATGATAATCTGCTTTTGCTTATCTGTGTATGCTTGCATGAAATGATTTTTGACATGTTAGACTATCCACCTTAATACACCGTGTCTATTTTGTCAGCACATCTTATCAGTGAAAAGTCAAACTGTCAGTATGACATGTTGCTCAGCAGAAACAACAGTACAAGTAGATTAGAGTCTCAGCTATCTCACATGTGTTAGGTGTGCTTAAATCAACAGCTCAAACAATAAACTTCCTCAATGATCTGTTTGTGTACGATACTCCCTTAAGACTCACTGTAAATGTCCACGGGTATTAGCCTATTAACCTAAATCGCGTTGTCAGTAATGAACCATTATAGGCCTTTTTCACAGAAGACATTTTGACAGGAAAATGGAAATATAGGAAAAGCACAGGTGTAAATAACAAAGTTAATGATGGCTGATTTCCATTTAGCTGCTCCAGTTTCAGGATACTGGTGTGTGTGTGTGTGTGTGTGTGTGTGTGTGTGTGTGTATATATATATATATATATATATATATATATATATATATATATATATATATATATATATATATATATATATATATATATATAATATACACACCTCTGGGTTTCCTCTGGGTTTTCTCTGGGTTTTCTGGCTTCTTTCTTCAGTCCAAAGACATGCCGGTCAGGTGATTGGAACACTCTGAATATTAATTGTATGTACTGATACATAGGCTGAACAGGATAAGTAGTTCAGAAAATGGATGGAATGTATAAGTCACAATAACTTTCAATAATCCATTATATATTTTAATTCAACACCAACAATCACTTTGGCAGCACACTAGGTGCCATTTTTCAAATAGTTGGAATGAAACTCCTCATTCTTGTTTTTTTTTCTGAAATAAAGTCATTACCCACATGGCCATAACTCTTCCTATTTGTCAAAGTGTGAATATCGATGGCCATAAAGTTATTCATGCCTGCATGGCGCATCATTTTTATTTGAGAAAGAAATGAAATCCTATTCCCTCAGACTCCCAGGAGAGAAATAATATGTCATGCCTCCCTCCCATCCATTTCACCATATCAGCTGAATACATTTGTAAGAGAGACTGGAATGGCTGTATTTGAGGCAGTTGAAGAGGTCAGTTAAACTCATTGCAAGTAATATTGTCCTTTCCTAGTACAAAGTGCACTTTTGAATTTGTTCCGTTCGTAGCGTAGCCATCTTTTGTGCTTGAATGCTCAGGATTTCTGGATTTAAATATAGAAACAGTTAACAGGGGAAAGCTATATTGGGAGAGCTAGTGTAGAATATCACCTTCCTAGCACTGAGTTGCACCTTTTTACAGTCCATATCTTGGGCGTTTAAGCTATTATTTAATGATTTCATTGCCTTTATTTTGATTTTCCCTGCTAACTCTGTGTCATACTAGGACCACCGTGTCCTCACTTACCAGTATGGATGTGAAAAGAAACCATTTCCCACCAATTTCCTTTATTTTTCCAATCTCCGCCTTTCAAACCCAGTAAATTAATACCTATTGAATTCTTTGATGTCACTTAGCAGCTCTTTAAGTCAGCTGAACCGCCCCATCTCCTCACTGCCAGGAGGTACCAGATCACACCATACTTGAAAAATTCTGTTAATGAACAGACCATTCAAACACTGCCAAAGTCTTTCATCCCAAAGTCATTGTTAACCAGCAGCCAGAATCCCGTTCCCGTGGGAAAGAAGGACAAGAAGATGCAGTTCCTTCCCATACACTCACCAGCTCTCTTGAGATAAAGGTTTGTTATTCCTCCCATTAAGTTTACTGTTTGTGAAACGAATAGTAAGAAGACCGTAGATTGGCGGCCTAACACAAGATAACTTTGTAACTGAATAGATGAAGCTGAATTAATTTTTAAGAGAAACCTAAACTTACTTGAATCTTCATTTACACATTTTTTTGGCCTCTTGGGGGCAGCGGAAATGAGCTGTAAACACAACACTACCATATTATCACCTTTTAAGTGAGGCTAACTTGTTAGCAAACAGTTGCCTTTTTACACATCCAGCAGATACAGAGCAATATTAGCATTCATTTGAAGTCGTGTCTCATTTGTGGAATGTTAGTCCAATATTCACTCTACTTGTAGCTCTGTTCGACTTTATCAGCTAGTCGCTAACTTTGTCTGTGTGCCATTTGGTGCTGGGCAGGAAGCGTATAGTGGGTTTCGCTGAAACAGCTGCCTGATACATCTGGAAATGAGGCTGATAAGAGCGGTGACACTGAACCAAAACAATAAACAGTAAAAGTTGTGGGCCATAAAACCAAAACAATGATCTCAAACAAGCTCTGCAGAGCTGAGGGGAACTGCAGAGTCAGGTGATAATTCTTTGTGGGTTTGTCTCTATGAGCGACCCCTTTCACATTACACATGGTTTAATATGTGATCCATTGATAATATGAAAATACTGATTATTGCAGCTTTAATGATCTTAACAAAAATTATGAATGCTTTTGTGAACAGCGCAATTTGGCAGTGCATCTAATAGTCACTGCCACAGTTGCTTTGGTTTGTCAGTGTGTGTCTGTGTACATGTGAGAATTCATTATACAGACTAAAGTGGAAAACACACTGCCAGCATATGACATGCGTCAAGTGCCACCCCTAGCACCAACAGGAAGCGCCGAGCTGCAGCGCGTCAACACCTGTCTCTGCTCATCCATTGATCTACACCATAGACTGTAAATGTATAACATATATTATATATATAGTCAGTGATCTACACACGGGAGACAGCAACAGCAAGAAGTGAGGACAGGAAGTCAAGCTGCCACAGGAGCCAGGATGTACAAGCAGGGAGCGAGTGGAGTTTATTTATTTGTTTAATTTTTGCCTTGTAGGTACAGACACAAGTGAAATAGTTAAAACAACAGTGAAAAGCAAGCAACAAACTGATAAATAATATCTGTAGTTGGGCCAACATTGTATAATAGGACAGTGGCGTGAGGGGTCATGCCGCCGGCAATGTGGGGATTGTACATAGATAATAATAGGGCCGCCGTTCAGTGGCGGTGTGTTTTGGCCTTGACTGTGCTAACAAAAGAGCATCATGCTTTGGTTGTTGTGTAATGATTAAATGAGTAAAATATTAATTTAGTAATGTCTCTCCAGCACACAGCCATGCTGTCCAGGTGTGTGAAATAGTGGCTGTCCACGAGACCAAAGATGATGACCAAGACAACACAGAGACCAGGAGGAGTCAGAAAAAAGCCAAGCAGGACTCCCAGCTGTATCCCCATGCATTCACAGGTATAAAACCTACTGATATACATACTTAAGGGACATTCCACAGATTTTTTCATGTCAAAGTCAATTTACTTGTCACTGGGAGCACTACTCAGAACAATAGTATAATGTCCTGTGTGGCTGTGAATGAGCTTTGTCAAGTCTGAGAAAATGACAAGCTGCATTATGGGAAGTGTAGGATCCAGCGTTTTTGGGGCTTGACCCATGTAGGGGACTAAAAGATATCTCAGCTTTTACTGCATTGATTTTTATCATTTTAATCTGTCTCTCACACGTCCTCCATCTTGATGGAAGTGCAATACTTAATCGTTGAAGTGCTCCTTTAAGAAATAGATGCAGCGTTTTTGTTCTTTCCAACAACATTGCCTGAAGCCAGTTTTCATCACTGTCACTTTCATTTTACTGTAGTAGGTTAATGCCACATCGCAGTTACATTTTGGGTAAGTGTGCCAAGAGCCTGTGTTCAGCTCCACCAATCACAAGTGATCTGACACTGGAAATAAGCCCGTAGACAGCTCCAGTCTGAAAGTAATGCATTAACAAGAGAGCCCCTCACAGCTTAGCTGACTGGGTCTAAGATGGCAGCATGCCAGTGACTTACGGACTAATGCTTAATTTTGAGCCATTAGATTATATCCAAACAAGATCGGATTTCCATTATTTATCACAGAAAATGTAAAAAATTACCTCACTAATGTGAGCTTTTACTGACATTAAAGTGTGTCGAGCCTGACTCGACTGCATTCCCACGATCTGTGGAAACTTGGCTTCAAAGACACGTTCCATCACTTACATCCTGATTATGTAACTTATTAAAGGATGATTTTACACCCACTCTGAACATCGCTCTGCCTACCCCAGTGTAAGTACGAGGTACTGTAAGCGATTTGGATTGAAGAACTTGCCTGAAAAGTTAACTTTTCTATCTGATGAAAAGAATGCTTAGTGTGATCATTTGACTTTGAAATGCTTACTGAGTGAATCTGCTGTCAAAGTGCTTAGCGAGTGAATTTTTGGTCCTTAATGTAAATATTTCAGTAATGTTCCAGGATATTGTGTGACTCCATCTCTACTTTTTGTCTGGCTATCAGCAGAGCCCTGTTTTACTTAACTGACTTCTTCTTCATTTCCCACATGCCCTCATTTCTTACTCATTCAAATATCTGATTGCCTTGGCCGGTAAGGATAAAGCCAGGGTTCATTCTCAGGCCAAATCTGCACCGTAGCAAAGCCAGGTAGCATGGAATGTAGTTGGTGCAAAATGAATAAATGGACAAAGTATGATACCTCTCTGCTGATGTAAAGAGACCTGCCCTAGAGCCTGAAAATACTCCCCAAATTATAGGTCACAAACTATGATGGGTGTTACACAGTGATTCTTATCTGGGAAGGTAAGGCTTTATTTAGCACATTTGGTGTTATCTCCTGAAATCAGATCAGGAATTATCTTGTTTTGATGATACCATCTGTCCTTTGTTGATACTCTGTTTCCATTCTCGGTCTGAGAACTATGAGGTGTTGGTTGGTATGTGGTTAGAGTGTAACAGAAAGGTGGAAGGTTCATTCCCTGCAGACATTACCTAAAAATGTCTTTGTGGAATGTAAAATGTAAGCCATTACCACTGAGAACACCTATGACAAATAAAAATCAATCGTAGTATGGCAAGGCTTCTTCTTTTTCTTTTCTCACACTCTGTTCTTTCCTTCTCTTTTGCTTCTCTACAGTTTCCTACGTTAGAAGGACAAGGCAGCACCAGTGGCGGTGTAGTGATGTCACCTTCCACTGTGCCAATCAGGGACTCTGCAAGCAGTGGATCCAAGTTATCAATGAGCAACTGTCATTACTCAGTACGTTCTGTTTAATGAGTGTCTGTAACAGATGTGGTGATGTACTTTGGACTTAACAGTGCTGGGACAAATACATATAAAATTGGAGTACACACAGTAATTAAGTTGCACTACACGGAGCCAAACAGCAAATGTGACTGTAAGAAAAGTGTATTCAGTATTGGTTACATGAAAGTAGCAGTCTTGATAAAGCTAATACTGGGAATTACATTATACACTTCCATAGTGAAATTTTGGTCATTTAGTCTTTTTTTTAATGGAGAGGGTGGTTTAGAAATAGCTATTTGTAGTTTGGACTGGAAGATATTGTACAGTATATTATACATGGAGGCAGTAGGTGTTCTGTGAGGATCAGGTCTTTTATTTCTCTAGCAATTTTAATAGCTGACAGCAATATGGACATGGGATATACAATCCTTTTTCTGAGTAGTTTATGGACTACTTCATTGGGACACCACCATACAGTATGAAACAGAAGTTTCAACTTCTCTCCTCACTCGCTATACCTACATTACACTGCCTCCTGTCACATACTGAAATTCTTTAAAGGATACTTTTTTTGTGGGCTACATCAATAGTGTTTCTTTCAACAATCAGCATAGATTTTCCTACATTAAAGTGAAATAAAAGAGTAGAGTACAAATCATTTTTTGAGCAAGATATTAACAGCTCTATCAAATGGTTGGGGAAAGCATTAAAGGGTTAAGCTATATAACTGCTTTATTAACATATAAAACTCTGGATTGATAATGCACATAACAGCACAACATCCATCAAAAGTTTTACATCTTCCATTTGGGTAAAAAAATACCTGAAGATATAAGGAGTTTAATATGTTTTCCAATGATGACCATAAAAATTTTATTACACAATCAGTCACAACATATTGAGGTTTATTTTTTGACGTAGTTGAGAGCAAAGTACAGTGTTTTACACTTAGAATATGATTGCAAAGTGATTACATGACTGAATTCTATAGGATTTAGTATGTATCCCCCATGTGGACATTAGAGTGTAAAATGGGTTTAACCTGTTTGAAATAGTCTACTTGGCCCCAATTTGCCTGGCAGGATGAATCAATTCAAGAAAATGAACTACATTCATTGTGAAGATGAAGCCTTAGTGTGTTCAATAGTGTTAGTGTCCTCCACAGTACACCTTTACATCACCCATTGACAATCCATTTACGTAATCTAATGGAACATTTGTCTTATTGCCATATAATATTGCACCCTATATTTCTCTGTGCTCATTTAATGCTTGATCCCAATCCATTCATTTTCAGTTTGAGCAGATGCTGTATCTCAGTTTGTTGTCTTAAATGCAGTCTTCCACAACAGCCATAAACAAGCCATTTAGTGTTCTCCATCGCAGCACTTTGTTGGTTTATCTCTGAATGATGCAGCACCTCTGAATTGGTTCACACTCCTCCCATAGTCAGTAGGAACACCATTTATTTCTTGAGCAGCGTGTTGTGGGCACCAGTCAGTTTGACTGAGCATTTTGAGAAAGGTCTCCAGTTAATGAAACCTTCATCAAGCTGCTGTCAGTTACACATTTGTAAAAAAAGGTAAACACTGAGCCTTTTTAATGACTATCTCATACCCCTTCCTCACTTTACAGCCAACCGACCGAAGAGCCTTCTGGTGTACATCAATCCT